>NC_134402.1:5739953-6039953 GCF_038048845.1 Mixophyes fleayi
TCTCAGGTCTCCATACATAAGTGTTGGATCCTATGTCCTTGTGTTCTCCGTCTTACTGTGTGTTCTGTGTAGGACTTGGAGGAGACCAGGATGGGCAGCGATTTCTGACTGACGACAGGATTCTGGATGGTACAATAAATGGCTGCAGCTAAAAAAGGTAAAATGATGTTTCATCAGAGATATATTATATATTACTGCTTTGTAGGGTGTGTGCTTGTTTTTCATTAGGCAAAACTACCCCCAGTTCTGGGAAATAACATTTACAAAGCAGCCCATGCTGTAACCACTGGGAATTCATAGCATCAGAATTCTCATCTACAAACAGATGGTTTCACCTTTATCGGGCTCATCAGTGCATGACTGGAGATTTCTGCTCAGCATCTAGAGCACTCGTCCATTTGAGATGAATAGAACTTATCTGTTGTCCTGACCTGTTCATTCTGTTTATCTAGCACAATAAAAATCATCTGTAAGTTCATATTTTGTCCCAACATTTGCAACCAAACCTCCAGGGCCCTACACGGACACAGATGTCCTCTCCCAGAATGCCGCTCTGTTCTGAATAGATGTGGCTCATTTGCATATCAGCCGCAGGAGTAGAAACTACTGGACACTTGAGCGATCAGTCCGATGTACGTTGTCATGTCTCTAACACTGCACATTTACAATGTATGTCTTTATCCTGCAGAATGAATGAGCGTGTTCTGACCTCAGTGTATGCACAACCTACGTCTCCTGTGTGGTGCACTAACACACCGCATCCCATCCCTGCCGGCTGTGTCTTATTGACCATTTCTCTCTTAGTGTGAGCAGACAATAACCTAATTATCTGCAGCCTCTGTAATGTGAGCGAGGAGACCCCCCGAGGAGGTGTCTGACCTTACACCGTAGCCAGAGAGTGGCCAGATCTCAGCGTCTGCTGTAATGTTCTACATATGCCGACAGTTTGACTGAGCCTTGGGCTGATGGTCTCTCCAAGCTGCCAATATCTCCGTGTGCCCCAGCTGTCACGCGAAGAGGATGTTTGTCGGAATGTTTCAGGGAAATCCGTACAGTTTTGACAGAGGGAATGTTACAATTAGCGGTGTACCCCTAATCTCTGATTGTAACTCCAGTCGCTTATAGGTTGTCCAGAAAAGATATCCCGGCAACTTGGAACGTGTGCAGCTGTATGCTGAACAGTGCTATGTGTAAATGATGGTTTTACCTGTTGCCAGCAATGAGATTACAGTTTGGAAGTGTAAACACATAACACTGATGCCTATAGGAGCAGCTCGTTAGTGTGAGGAGAGGGGCATTGTGAGACCGTTCTGTGAACTCTCCTCACAGTGATAAAGTACAGGTTACATAGGACACAAGGGAACAGATACCTGTGCACCAGTTCACATGCTGTCCTCAGTACACAGAGACGGGAGGGTTTATTGTTATCTGTTGTCTCTGCCGTGTTATTATATTAAAACACAGAAATAACAGAACGTCATAAGATGTATAAACTGCTTGTGGCACCAGTGAGATGGGACCTATTCATTTGTTAATGTCTCTCACATAGAGGCCTCTAATAGAGGTTCCTGGTATTGTAAGCCCAGGCTTCTCATACCGTTTATACCGTACCTCTGAATTAGGCTTTGTAGAATTAATACAATACTTCATGACTTGTGTAATCCTCTGTCAGCAGGTACGAAGCCGAAAGTGGCCGGAGTCCGATTTGCTGCAGGATTCCCCCAGGAGGGGGCTCACAATCATGTGCACTTTGAGGAGAAGCTGCATGACTCTGTGGTTATGGTCTCTCAGGAAGAAGACGGACATTTTTTAGTGAAGGTAAATTCATTAGGATGGTTATTGAAGAAAGTATGGAAGTGTTGTGTGTGCCAAGTATTAACCCTCAGTGTTAGCACGGGGTGATAGATGTGTAAATATCATGTGCTGGGCTTCCTCCATAGCTCCTCAGCCAGGGATATGCTGCTGGGTGTGGGATGTGTAGATATCATGTGCTGGGCTTCCTCCATAGCTCCTCAGTCAGGGATATGCTGCTGGGTGTGGGATGTGTAGATATCATGTGCTGGGCTTCCTCCATAGCTCCTCAGCCAGGGATACGGTGCTGGGTGATAGATGTGTAGATATCATGTGCTGGGCTTCCTCCATAACTCCTCAGCCAGGGATACGGTGCTGGGTGTGGGATGTGTAGATATCATGTGCTGGGCTTCCTCCATAACTCCTCAGCCAGGGATACGGTGCTGGGTGTGGGATGTGTAGATATCATGTGCTGGGCTTCCTCCATAGCTCCTTAGCCAGGGATATGGTGCTGGGTGATAGATGTGTAAATATCATGTGCTGGGCTTCCTCCATAACTCCTCAGCCAGGGATACGGTGCTGGGTGATAGATGTGTAAATATCATGTGCTGGGCTTCCTCCATAACTCCTCAGCCAGGGATATGGTGCTGGGTGATAGATGTGTAGATATCATGTGCTGGGCTTCCTCCATAACTCCTCAGCCAGGGATATGGTGCTGGGTGTGGGATGTGTAGATATCATGTGCTGGGCTTCCTCCATAACTCCTCAGCCAGGGATACGGTGCTGGGTGTGGGATGTGTAGATATCATGTGCTGGGCTTCCTCCATAGCTCCTCAGCCAGGGATACGGTGCTGGGTGATAGATGTGTAAATATCATGTGCTGGGCTTCCTCCATAACTCCTCAGTCAGGGATATAGTGCTGGGTGATAGATGTGTAGATATCATGTGCTGGGCTTCCTCCATAGCTCCTCAGTCAGGGATATGGTGCTGGGTGATAGATGTGTAGATATCATGTGCTGGGCTTCCTCCATAGCTCCTCAGTCAGGGATATGGTGCTGGGTGATAGATGTGTAGATATCATGTGCTGGGCTTCCTCCATAGCTCCTCAGCCAGGGATATGCTGCTGGGTGTGGGATGTGTAGATATCATGTGCTGGTCTTCCTCCATAACTCCTCAGCCAGGGATATGGTGCTGGGTGTGGGATGTGTAGATATCATGTGCTGGGCTTCCTCCATAGCTCCTCAGCCAGGGATATGCTGCTGGGTGTGGGATGTGTAGATATCATGTGCTGGGCTTCCTCCATAGCTCCTCAGCCAGGAATACGGTGCTGGGTGTGGGATGTATAGATATCATGTGCTGGGCTTCCTCCATAGCTCCTCAGTCAGGGATATGGTGCTGGGTGATAGATGTGTAGATATCATGTGCTGGGCTTCCTCCATAGCTCCTCAGCCAGGGATATGCTGCTGGGTGTGGGATGTGTAGATATCATGTGCTGGTCTTCCTCCATAACTCCTCAGCCAGGGATATGGTGCTGGGTGTGGGATGTGTAGATATCATGTGCTGGGCTTCCTCCATAGCTCCTCAGCCAGGGATATGCTGCTGGGTGTGGGATGTGTAGATATCATGTGCTGGGCTTCCTCCATAGCTCCTCAGCCAGGAATACGGTGCTGGGTGTGGGATGTATAGATATCATGTGCTGGGCTTCCTCCATAGCTCCTCAGCCAGGAATATGGTGCTGGGTGATAGATGTGTAGATATCATGTGCTGGGCTTCCTCCATAACTCCTCAGCCAGGGATACGATGCTGGGTGATAGATGTGTAGATATCATGTGCTGGACTTCCTCCATAGCTCCTCAGCCAGGGATATGGTGCTGGGTATTTGTGGACTTCACAAATTTTCCATATTATATTTTAATATACCAAAGCCTTGGTCTGTATAAAAGTATTGTATTCCTCTTTCTGTCTTTTGACATTAAATGTCCCAGGAAAGTGTAAGGTTTAGCTGGGGGTGGAGTGAATGAAGGGATATAAGACAGAGAAGCTCCTCCTCGCAGGAATAAAACATGGCTGCTTTCAATTCTGTTGGGAATATTAGTCTAATACCTGAGCTTTGAGCTCTCTCTTCATGTTGTCCTGTGTATAAATTCCCTGCGTAACCCTGGCTCTGTTACTCTCCGTTCTGCCAGTTTTATAATACTGATTCACTGATTATAACCTACTGGTAATTGCTGCTTACAATTGGATAATTGTTGCTTCTCTTTTATTGTCTGATCTCACAGGGTGATTGTAATTAATTAATTGCTTTTCTTAGTAATTTACACCATAGGTAGAAGTAATGATGAGTTAGTTGTTCAGCTTTTTGTACCAAGTGTTTGTCTTTCAAATCTGCCTCAAAGAACCCAGCACAAATTACCCTTTTTATGTTTAATTATTGGAATATATGGTATTTTGCTGGTTATTTTTAGTTTCAATTACAAAGACTTTTCGGGCTGAGTCATTACGGAGAACAAAGCAATAAAAAAGGAGTAACTTTGCATCTGGGTAAAACCATGTTGCGTTGGGTTTTACCCAATGTGGGGACAGATTTATAGTTTGGGTAGGACATGTCCTAGATCTACTTTACATTTCAGTGTAAAAATAAAGCTATCAAGTATATGTGCTACATGAAAAAACAGCCAGTATTTCTTATGTGCAAAATAATAAACTAATTTGCACCCCTTGTATTGTAACATGGTTTGTTCTCAGTGGGCCCCACTGAGGTCCTGCGCCTACACGTATGTACGGGGAGTGTGGGCCCCGGCGAGGTCCTGTACGTATGTACGGGGAGTGTGGGCCCCGGCGAGGTCCTGCCCCTGTACGTATGTACGGGGAGTGTGGGCCCCGGCGAGGTCCTGCCCCTGTACGTATGTACGGGGAGTGTGGGCCCCCGGCGAGGTCCTGCCCCTGTACGTATGTACGGGGAGTGTGGGCCCCCGGCGAGGTCCTGCCCCTGTACGTATGTACGGGGAGTGTGGGCCCCCGGCGAGGTCCTGCCCCTGTACGTATGTACGGGGAGTGTGGGCCCCCGGCGAGGTCCTGCCCCTGTACGTATGTACGGGGAGTGTGGGCCCCCGGCGAGGTCCTGCCCCTGTACGTATGTACGGGGAGTGTGGGCCCCCGGCGAGGTCCTGCCCCTGTACGTATGTACGGGGAGTGTGGGCCCCCGGCGAGGTCCTGCCCCTGTACGTATGTACGGGGAGTGTGGGCCCCCGGCGAGGTCCTGCCCCTGTACGTATGTACGGGGAGTGTGGGCCCCCGGCGAGGTCCTGCCCCTGTACGTATGTACGGGGAGTGTGGGCCCCCGGCGAGGTCCTGCCCCTGTACGTATGTACGGGGAGTGTGGGCCCCCGGCGAGGTCCTGCCCCTGTACGTATGTACGGGGAGTGTGGGCCCCCGGCGAGGTCCTGCCCCTGTACGTATGTACGGGGAGTGTGGGCCCCCGGCGAGGTCCTGCCCCTGTACGTATGTACGGGGAGTGTGGGCCCCCGGCGAGGTCCTGCCCCTGTACGTATGTACGGGGAGTGTGGGCCCCCGGCGAGGTCCTGCCCCTGTACGTATGTACGGGGAGTGTGGGCCCCCGGCGAGGTCCTGCCCCTGTACGTATGTACGGGGAGTGTGGGCCCCCGGCGAGGTCCTGCCCCTGTACGTATGTACGGGGAGTGTGGGCCCCCGGCGAGGTCCTGCCCCTGTACGTATGTACGGGGAGTGTGGGCCCCCGGCGAGGTCCTGCCCCTGTACGTATGTACGGGGAGTGTGGGCCCCCGGCGAGGTCCTGCCCCTGTACGTATGTACGGGGAGTGTGGGCCCCCGGCGAGGTCCTGCCCCTGTACGTATGTACGGGGAGTGTGGGCCCCCGGCGAGGTCCTGCCCCTGTACGTATGTACGGGGAGTGTGGGCCCCCGGCGAGGTCCTGCCCCTGTACGTATGTACGGGGAGTGTGGGCCCCCGGCGAGGTCCTGCCCCTGTACGTATGTACGGGGAGTGTGGGCCCCCGGCGAGGTCCTGCCCCTGTACGTATGTACGGGGAGTGTGGGCCCCCGGCGAGGTCCTGCCCCTGTACGTATGTACGGGGAGTGTGGGCCCCCGGCGAGGTCCTGCCCCTGTACGTATGTACGGGGAGTGTGGGCCCCCGGCGAGGTCCTGCCCCTGTACGTATGTACGGGGAGTGTGGGCCCCCGGCGAGGTCCTGCCCCTGTACGTATGTACGGGGAGTGTGGGCCCCCGGCGAGGTCCTGCCCCTGTACGTATGTACGGGGAGTGTGGGCCCCCGGCGAGGTCCTGCCCCTGTACGTATGTACGGGGAGTGTGGGCCCCCGGCGAGGTCCTGCCCCTGTACGTATGTACGGGGAGTGTGGGCCCCCGGCGAGGTCCTGCCCCTGTACGTATGTACGGGGAGTGTGGGCCCCCGGCGAGGTCCTGCCCCTGTACGTATGTACGGGGAGTGTGGGCCCCCGGCGAGGTCCTGCCCCTGTACGTATGTACGGGGAGTGTGGGCCCCCGGCGAGGTCCTGCCCCTGTACGTATGTACGGGGAGTGTGGGCCCCCGGCGAGGTCCTGCCCCTGTACGTATGTACGGGGAGTGTGGGCCCCCGGCGAGGTCCTGCCCCTGTACGTATGTACGGGGAGTGTGGGCCCCCGGCGAGGTCCTGCCCCTGTACGTATGTACGGGGAGTGTGGGCCCCCGGCGAGGTCCTGCCCCTGTACGTATGTACGGGGAGTGTGGGCCCCCGGCGAGGTCCTGCCCCTGTACGTATGTACGGGGAGTGTGGGCCCCCGGCGAGGTCCTGCCCCTGTACGTATGTACGGGGAGTGTGGGCCCCCGGCGAGGTCCTGCCCCTGTACGTATGTACGGGGAGTGTGGGCCCCCGGCGAGGTCCTGCCCCTGTACGTATGTACGGGGAGTGTGGGCCCCCGGCGAGGTCCTGCCCCTGTACGTATGTACGGGGAGTGTGGGCCCCCGGCGAGGTCCTGCCCCTGTACGTATGTACGGGGAGTGTGGGCCCCCGGCGAGGTCCTGCCCCTGTACGTATGTACGGGGAGTGTGGGCCCCCGGCGAGGTCCTGCCCCTGTACGTATGTACGGGGAGTGTGGGCCCCCGGCGAGGTCCTGCCCCTGTACGTATGTACGGGGAGTGTGGGCCCCCGGCGAGGTCCTGTACGTACAGGGAGTGTGGGCGCCCGGCAAGGTCTGTCTATCTTGTTCTCTACGGACATAGACTTGTAGTACTATAGCGGCTGCTGATCTTTATCATCATCATTTATTTATATAGCACCACTGATTCCGCAGCGCTGTACAGAGAACTCACTCACATCAGTCCCTGCCCCATTGGAGTTTACAGTCTAAATTCCCTAATATACACACACAGACCGAGAGAGACTGGGGTCAATTTGATAACAGCCAATTAACCTACTAGTATGTTTCTGAAGTGTGGGAGGAAACCGGAGCACCTGGAGGAAACCCATGCAAACACAGGGAGAACATACAAACTCCTCACAGATAAGGCCATGGTCGGGAATTGAAGTCATGACCCCAGTGCTGTGAGGCAGAAGTGCTAACCACTGAGCCACCATGCTGCCCACAATCTCCGACTCCATCTATGTTTCTGCTCTTTTCTTACTTTTCTTGTTCTACTTTTTTTTTCTTCTGGATATGTATTTCTGTAAAGGGCAGCGTCTCGTGGATGTAATGTGGTGTCTGTTCTTGTGGCCATAGCAACTAACGTACCTGGACTGGGATTGATGACTGAAAAACGACATTTACTTTTAAGCTGCCACAAAAGCATCCCGACATCTCCATGTCCTAAAATGTTTTGTTAGCAGCAAATACTTTAGTCTTCACTAAGTGGGAAATGCAAATCTCCCAATAGTGTGTGTGTGTGTGTGTGTGTGTGTGTGTGTATATATATATATGTATATATAACACGTGTATATATAACACATCCAAATCAGGTAGACTGTGTAGGAATTACACCGTTCATCTGATGTGTGTGCGCATTGTGGGGGAGATGAGGAAAGGTGCCGGTTGGCAAATGAAATATGGGAGGAGGTGGCAGTGTCTTGGTGGTGCCCCTAGGGGGCCAGGGACGGGGCTCTGTGCCTAGGGGGCCAGGGACGGGGCTCTGCGCCTCCGGTGGTGTGCCTAGGGGCCAGGGACGGGGCTCTGCGCCTCCGGTGGTGTGCCTAGGGGCCAGGGACGGAGCTCTGCGCCTCCGGTGGTGTGCCTAGGGGCCAGGGACGGGGCTCTGCGCCTCCGGTGGTGTGCCTAGGGGCCAGGGACGGGGCTCTGCGCCTCCGGTGGTGTGCCTAGGGGCCAGGGACGGGGCTCTGCGCCTCCGGTGGTGCCCCTAGTGGTTAATCCATTAATGGACTGTGTATTATATACTTGTCCTCTGATAGTACGGGGATCGGTGCTCTGCTGCTGGAGGTGTTGGACAGATGTCAGAGAGTCCATTAATGACAGTATTGAAGCTGAGCTCATCTGAGAGGAATTCTCCACATGTCCCGTCTAGTGCTGGAGAAATGTCTGTGTTTGTGTGTATTGGAAGGAACCTGTTGTATTAGAACTATGGCAGAGCTCGTGCGCTGTATAATACATCGGTGAAGGCTCCATTAAGTGTGACACAGTGGTCAGCATTGCTGGTTATGAGTAGTGGGCCTTGGATTGTATTCTGACCAGGGTGTGATCTACGTGGAGTTAGTAACCGCGCTCACCTGGGTCCAAACCATGCTGCTAGCCATTTATTTCCATCTGGCTCTGGTGTGTGTATGTGTTCCCCTAGATTGTTAGCTCTAAAGGCGCAGGGACTGATCTATGATTGTACAGCACTGTGTAATATGAGATATATTCTCATCCGCCAGTTAAATTGTTCCTTTTATGAAGGTAGAATGAAGACTTGGGAGTATATTTACTAAACGGCGGGTTTGAAAAAGCGGAGATGTTGCCTATAGCAACCAATCAGATTCTAGTTATTTATTTAGTACATTCTACAAAATGACATCTAGGGGTAAATGTATGAAGCTCCGGGTTCTTCAAGCCGAACTCGCGGGTGTTGAAGAACCCGGAGCTTCATACATTTACCCCCTAGAATCTGATTGGCTGCTATAGGCAGCAGCTCCACTCTTTTCAAACCTGCAGTTTAGTAAATATACTCCTTATTGTGCACTGACCGAGTGTAAGGTACATAGACTATAATGTGTATTATTGGGGGATCTCGCATAGTTCTGTTATTTATACCAGGGACCTTTACAAGGACCTACTGATTATTGTAAATCACTGACAATGTCTGACAGCTGCGAGGACATTGTTATAATGTCGTTCCCTCTGGGGCGGATCACCCGCTTTTAACTTGATATTTGTAAAATGTCATCACTTGGGAACTTGCAATAAGTCACTGGCTGTTATAAGCACAGAATTCTAAGCCTCTCTATGTACGTATAACATGGTGCCCTTGTGTCTACCCCGCCACCGCCTATGTCTCCGCTATGTTACCCTTTGTGTACCAACCTCGCTGCTCTCAGACTCGCCCCACGTGTGCCAGATATGACGAGGATTTGACACTTGGATCAAACTGTGACTACGATCAGGAACTCTACAATTGAGGTCTTTGTAAACTGCAGACAGAGAGTGAAGTTTGGGAAGAGAGTTAGGGTGAAGGGAAATCCATGGAATTTAGTCCCTGTGTTTTATATAAAGAGCAATGTGAAAATAATTACTTTTAACTCATAATATTTCAAGGATGACTATAACCCAGAATTTCTTGTGTATATAAAGCATTAATAAAAAACAAATACTGATGTTCTGCTGCAGCTGGTAAGATGTAAAGTCCAGTATTGTTAAACTTCTTTACAGCCAGCTGAAGTGACTCCATTTATTTTTAGCATTGCATCCTAATGGGATGTGACAGAGGCCAAAAAGATGTCTCTTGATTTGCTGTCAAATCACTGGACCTGTCCCTGAATATTCACCCTCCGGTCCACAGTGTACTTGTGCAGTGCAGGTCTGCAAGCTGGTCAGTCCCACTGCTGGCTTGGAGTGATGGAGGACAGAGAAGCACCCCCCTTTTACTATAGTATCCTGATGTACAGGGGTAGGAGAGCAGGATGATCGCTGTTACTAATCTCTATCTTTGTCCACTGTAGTCACATGGATATGAAAATGTGGGCTCGTATAACAACTCGTGGTTACGGTTGTGTCAGATGAAGGGTGATGTCAGGGGGTCAATGATATAAAATACATATAAACACATCATGTATGATCCGCTCGGTGCTTGTGATGGGACATTGGATTCATGACTCATCTCTCTGTTTACAGGTCGGGTTTCTGAAGATCTTACACAAGTATGAAATTTCCTTCACTTTGCCTTCAATGCAGCGACTTGGGAAGAACATTTCTGTGGTTCCTCTTCCTAACCTGAACCTCAGAGCGACCACCATCACCGCCCTGCCTGAAGGTGAGACCCTGTGACCACCACAAGATTCTGGGGTGGGTATGATGGGGACTGATCCACACACCTCAGTGAGACAGGCTGAGTGTGGGGATTGGGAGATAATCTGTACATATAATCTTACACTTCCGATATGGAGCTGTGCCTCCATTGTACTGTTACATATATGTGTAAGGGCTCTGCCAGCTACCCCATCTCATTCTGGCATCTCCTGATCTAAGTGCTGGCACTCTTGGGGCAATGCCGGGACGTCACCAGGCAGGATATGAGCGAGGTTAGCTGGACCCCTGTCTGCATACAATGCTGGTAGATGAGGAGCTTCTCTATAACTTTATACTTCACCCACTAATCAATGAGTCATCTGGGTCACATTAACCCCTTGCCCCTCTGTAGCGCTGGTCCATGGCCTGCAAAGTACTGAACAATTCCATCTTCTGACCACCATAACCAGGCTCCAGCAACTGTGGAACTACAAGTCCCAGTATACCCTGCCACTGCTTGTTCCTGGCTGTTACACACAGAAATGAAGCATAATAGCTCTGTTTCCCCAACATCTGTCTGTCGGCATTGCAGGAATGCGGCTATATGCTCTGCCTGTAACGTCCCCCCAGGGTAAGCTCCAGATAAAGTGTTCCCTTCCATGCAGTAAAATCTGTGTAGTTCCACAGAGAAGAGCGTTTGTGCGTTCTTGGCATAATGTAATAAGGCAGCAGCAGATTTCATTGTGATTTTTATTTTAAAGGGCACTTTGTGACC
The DNA here is from genome assembly GCF_038048845.1 of Mixophyes fleayi. Classification (NCBI taxonomy): domain Eukaryota; kingdom Metazoa; phylum Chordata; class Amphibia; order Anura; family Limnodynastidae; genus Mixophyes; species Mixophyes fleayi. Next base: position 5,750,983 of record NC_134402.1, read on the forward strand.
ATCCTGCTACAGAACCAGAGTCTTTAGGTCCCAATGTGTTAGAAGCCCTAATTAGCTCCTCTGTGGTAGAAGGAGGAGTTAGATAATTGATACTTAATCTGTTTCACAAGTGAACTTGACCATTTTTGTTTGCTCCACCTAGTTCATTGTAATTGGAACATCCCTCCTGTTACTTACACCTAGTTCCCCTCCCTCATATTGGTGGATCATTGCACAGGTCCTCCTTGGTTTCCTATATTAAGGCGGTTCTCTGTGTTCATATTGAATGTAACCAATCCCCCCCTCCCCAATTAGGGTTCTTCTGAGGGTCTCGTCCTTGAGAGCCCCATCATCTGCTGACATTAATACTGCGTCGCCTTTCTCATGAGAGCAGCGCTGAGGGTGGTCCACAATGGGGCCAGGATCCTGGGATCCTCAGTAAAACAGATGGGGGGGCACCAAAGTACCAACATGCCAGTCTGGCCTCACGTGAGAACCGGTCACTTCCTCCATCATAAGAAGCTGTGCAAGGAGCGTTGTCCTGTGTCCATCTCCTCACGTGTGGCTGGATCACTTCTAAATAACTTATGGTATAAAATTAGTTAATTTAGTGTATTTTGGTATAGGAAATGTCTTATTTCTGAGACCAGGGGAGAAAATTAGTTTTTTGTAACTTTGCTAGAGGAAATCTCCAAATAGACATATGTGGGGAGGGAGTCTGTCTTGCTGATAGCAGGAAACACGAAGAAAGTCTGTTCAATGTGAGTGACCAACACTTGAATACACAACAGGGAATCGTTGCCTGTGTGCAGGTCTTGTTGGACGGACAGGAAGCCTAACAATGTGACGCACGTGATGTAGGATATCACAGATTACTGCAAATTTTCTTAAGTCTAAAATGCATTCAAAATCCATGTTTAAAGAACATCTCACATCCTGATGTTAACCTTTGAAATAAATATTCAGGGAAGGGCTGGTAAGCTTTAGCCCGGGGCACAAGACTCGACTCAGCAGCCTATTTAAATGAAAGAAAATGCAGGTCACCCAGCCCAAGGTAGCCCAATATGGGACCGGCCCGGGGGGCAGATGCTCCCCTGGCCCCAGACCAGCCTGCCCCTGGAAATATTGCAGTCTGTGTAGAGACATCTGATCAGGGGGCTGGCTCACCCCCTGCCAGGACAAGTCTCTAAAACTGTGTAAAAAGAGAGCCCTTGTACACTGAAATGTGTCATTATTGTTCCATCTGACCTGATCACTGGGACCTCCAACCAGTGTGATCTGTCCTTGTTAGGACATTGGAGCTAAATAAACATCACTTGCTTCATAGACCTGCTTGACAACTTCTTCCCTGCTGATATTCCTGTGACCTACAGATTAGACCAAAAATCCAATCCGTTTCTGGCTGTCTCTGAGGTTTGGACCCAGCACCCAGTACCACCACTCTGCCCGCTACCCAGCAGCTCTGGTCCATGTGATAGGCCAGGGGGGATCCATCCACAGCAACCCTGATCCATAGTAAGAGGTCAGGAGTACCAGCCCAGGTACACCAGTAACAGGGTACACTCGCAGCGACAGTTACCCAGAAGAAACCCGGTTCTGGATGCAGGTAAGGAGTCCAGTGGTGGCAGCATTTGTAAGCCCCTCCTACTGGAAATAGAGGGCGCATTTGGGATAAAGGGAACGGTGGTAAAGCCCAGCTGGTTCCCAGCAACAACAGACTGGGTGGCATAGGCGGTCCATCCTGTCACAATCAGAATCTTCTATTCTGGTTTTCGTTCAGCGCTTACATCTATGTACTTCAGCACAGCTTTCTATGTGGTAACCAGTATTGAACGCACTAGCATTATGCCTTGTTTTATTATACGAGGTTTTCATTTCTCTGCGTCCATTCCAAGCTCCCACCTCCCACCTACCTGGCCAATGATTCCGGGTACTAAAAGATGGCTGACACCTCAGTGGTGATATTATGGTTATTAACGAGACCTCACTTGGAGAAATGTTACTCTCCATCTGTATACATCAGGTGTAATCCCCCGTGCTGGGAGGCACAATACATCTATTGTGTGCCGGTGACGGAGCTGAAGTGGGGTAATGTGTATTATAATGTCATTACATTGTTCTCTGTGGAGAATTCCACTTGTTGGAGGCTCCATGTACAGCTGATATTGACCCTGGTTAGTACATAGGACTCGCTGCTGGGAAATGTGACGGTTTAGTTTGTGATCTGTGGGGAGGATATGTAAGATAATCGTTATATTGTCCACATGAAATCTGTCTGTAATCGCATGAGACACCTTCTCATTCCTTTATACTGTTTATATCAGATTGATGTCTGCTGTGTGCTTAAATGGACATTATTCCTGGGTGTGCAGTGAAAGAAAACTTATTTTTATGTTGGAGAATGGCACACTATATACCCTATTGCCTTTTCCTGAGTGCCCCTCACAGAAGTTCAGAAGTTGCTCAGATATTGCTGCCATATTACTGTGACTACCCTGTGTGTTCTATGCTGCAAGGCTCATGTGTTTGATATCTGTGTATAATGTACAGTTTTACACACCGTTATATAGGGATGTAACTGTTATAACTTCTTATTGAGATGTGAGAGGGCCTATTAGAAAACATCTAGACATCCCTGCTGTCGCCCCGGCCCGCGGCTGTTCTAAATACTGAATATAACTGTTGGGAGACTTGGGTGAAAGAGCGTTTGCTGGAAAGGGCAGCGTTCAGTTGTCACCTAGTAAATATCTTTACATGTTTCCTATTCATGTCCTTGGAGGTAGAGTCAGGGCCTGCAGCCATTGCTGGGTATGTAGTATATTCATTTGGGTGTCATCCAACTAGATCAAGACACCGTCTGCATCTGTAACTCCCAGGAGACCACTAGTTAGAGCGGGTGGCTGTCTGCTCTGTGTGTGTAGTATCTACTAGCTGGATTATATCACTTACTGTTCTGTGTGTATCGCCCTGTGATCTATCAGTTCTATATAGAGATCTCCTAGTAATCATGATTACAGATAGAGGGGAGATCTGTTGTCTGTCTGTGTTGTATTGGTTACATTACGAGTACAGTAAACCTGTTACCTCTCCTGTGCCCCCAGTGTCTGACCTGTGATACTGGGCACCTTGTCCCAGTATTCTGCTATGAGAGTGACTGTGAGCTGTAGGTTTACTGCGCTGGGGGTAAGGGAGGGGCGCATTGCAGGTTGCTATGGAGAGGTGGGAGGGAGCGCACTGGATTGGCGGCTGGATCTTCACTAAGATGGCGTATGAAGCTCCCAGTAACCTCTTATTTTCGGGGGGTTACTGCCAGTCAGCGGACGGAAATCAAGATATTTTAGATGGACTTTCACACAATTGTAAATTGAAGTTATTTGGCCTAAAGAGTAATAATATAAACTATCCTCTATATGTCTGCAGCGATTTGTTCCAGAACATGACTCATAGACTCATTGTTGGGAAGGATTTGGAAAACGTTCGTTTGTATTTGGAGACCACCTGGTACCCTCTTATTAAAGGAAGTAGATTCATGTTCTGCAGTGTTGTGTAAACTTCCCCAGGATCCAGCCCCTGAAGTGTCTTATGTCTGGAGCTCCAACCTGTCCCAATTTTCACAGGACAGTCCCAGCTTTTGTCATTTGGCATTTTTAAATTCCTCCCTTCATCTACAATGACAGCAGATGATTTGTGGGCTGAACCAATATTCCTTAGAGAACAAGCTTATCCATTCATTAGGAGGTAGTGAAGGCACTGCCAGACTTGTACAATGTTCATCAGGCGCTGATTCCTAGTCTTCTGATTGGCTGCATTCTCAGAAATGGCTGCCTCCACTGTGTGCAGAGAACTCTGGGAAATAACCATGGTCAGTGATCTGAAGAAGGCCGTGCTGTATGTGATGTGGTGTGAGTCCCAGAGAAAGGGAGGGGTGTATTACTTGTAGGTGTTCATTACAGAATAATCATATACACAACATCTTCTAGATTAACAACACAAATGTCAGATCTAATGTAAAATGTATAGTTCCAAAAAATGGGAGTTATTGTTGGGAGGTATTTGGCTGTGGTCACCTGAGCAGGATGGAGCAGGGGGTGGGGTGTATGTATAGGTATAACGGGTATATACATAATCATCATCATATACTATTTATACACAAAGTCTTCCTCTTAAGTGCATTAAATATAGATGTATAGATATATATCACTCCTTGACCTACTCCAATCCAGTTGTCGCCCCTTCCACTTCACTCCACCGATACTGCCCACACTAAGGTCACTAATGACTTTCTCTTCACTAAACCTAAAGGACACTTCTCCCTTCGTATCCTCTCAACCTCTCTGCTGCCTTTGATCTCCTTTTGCAAACTATCAAATTTATAAGCTCTGTGACACTGTCCTCTCCTGGTTGTCCTCTTACCTTACCAGCCTCTACAGATGACTCCACACCCCCCCTCTTCCATGCTCTTCTCCCTCTACACCTCCTCTGTTGGTGCCCTCATCTGCTTCTTTGGCCACCAGTACCACCTCTATGCTGATGGTACCCAAATCTTTCATCCTCTGACCCCTCCCTGTCCTTTATGTCTCATGTCTCTTGCTGTCTCTCTGCCATTTCATCTTGGATGTCCCAGTGCTTCCTTAAACTCAATATTTTCAAGAATTAACTAATCACCCCCCCCCTTCCAGATCTTCCTCACCTCCCCCCTATCTTTCTGTTAATACTACTACTTTCCTTTCTGTCCCTCAAGTCCGATGCCTTGGAGTCATCCTCGACTTCTCCCTCTATTTCAATCCCCACATTCTGTCCCTTTCAATATCCTTCTACTTCCACCTCTGCAATATATATGCAGGATATGAGCCTTTCTCACCAAGGAAGCCACCAAAACTCTTATTAACGCTCTTGTAATCTCTCGCCTTGATTACTGTAACCTCCTTCTCTCTGGCCTACCCGACTCTCACCTAACCCCTCCTCAATGCTGCTGCCCGCCTCTATTTCTGCTGTCCCCCTACATTTAAACACCTCACCCTCACCTACATCTCCAATCTCATCTTTAGCTACATTCCTAGCCGCCCCCTCCGCTCTGCCTGTGACCGCCGCCTCACTACTACACTACACCCCTCTTCACACTCCCGCCTCCAGGACTTTGCCCGGGCTGCTCCCCAGCTGTTGAACGATCTTCCACGTTCCATCAGGTTAGCATCTACTCTCAAAGACTTCAAGCGTTTCCTTAAGACTCATTTCTTTATTCAAGTCTATCAGTCCTCCTAACTCCCGTGTCCTGGCTCTCTCCCCCAGTTAGTACCACCCTATCTGTGTCTCCCCCTTCCCTTTAGGATGTGAGCTCTCAGAAACAGGGCCCTCTTTCCTTGTGTGCTTCTTCTACAATCCCATCACCCTCTGTACCTCTTGGCTGCTTCCCTCGCCCTGTTTTCTTAAACTCCGGCCTATATCTCACTGATTACTACGATCACTCTTACTCACTGTCCCACAAATAATTTGATCTGAATTACAATGTTACCTATTTTTATTCATTCACAATGTATGTGTGTGTGTGTCTGTGTGTATAGGTATAATACTGATGTTATATATGCACAGTGCGTTAGACACATAGTACAGCGATTACACTCTGTAATGTATGCAGTGATTCATACAGATGTTCTGTGTATAAGAGCTCACTAATAGATACCTTTCCTCCGCAGGCACAATCATCCATTTACTGAAATTATATTGGGCACAGGGAAAATTGGTTTAAGATTTGCAAACTCATTAGGAGAACGAAGGGTTGCCGGCAAATAGCCATGTAATTGAATCTATCTGACAGCAGAGTTGAGGCTGAATGGGAATGATGTCTGAGTGCACATACCAGGTATTGGGCTGTTTCCAGTTTAATATATTGCAGACCCGCACGTATCTGCACTCCCCTCGTGTCTCGTGCTCCTGAGCGCTGTGGGCGTGGCCATCACGCTGATATTGTAGTGGACTATAGGTTGTCTTTGTCCTCTGTATTAATATGCAGCCTGACACCCCAGCTCAGTATCTGAGTCCTTGTTTCCTATAGGAGGACGCTGGCTGCTGTGATAGCAGTTTCTTCCCTTTGGGGTTTTCTTGGCTTCCCCTACAAGTGGGTTAGTATTAGAGGGTCACATACCCCCCTGGTTAGGCTACAGGAGTACCCTGTGCCACATATGGTGTCTGTGCCATGGTTACAGAGGGGGGAACATTTGGTGAAAGGCTCCAATAGGTTAGGAAACATGAGAAATGTTGTGTAATATTCTGCATCTCTCACCACCTGTAATAATATATAAACTGTTGTGGAAGTACCCAGCAGGGCTTGCTGTGACTTGTGGTTCTACAATCTGAGGAGCCGGGACTGTCCTCCGTTCCCTTCACAGTGACACTGGGTGTTGTGTGTAGTACAGAATCTGCAGCCGTTACTGTACAGATGGACCTGCAGGAGATACAGCAAGACACAGAACCACTGTCCCAGTACCAGAAATCATTACAGCAGCAGAGACCCAATCTATTTACTATGTGATTGTGACTGTAGCTGACGTGTCACTTGTATAAAACATGCTCTCAGAGGCCTCCGTTTCTGTGTCCTGAATGCGGAGGCTTTATTCAGATGTGATCAGTATGTTTTTATATCGGGGAAGTTATTACCTCTCTCTCTATTCTCCACCAACTGTAATGAGAGAGACACAAAGTATTATTGCCGGCTATATCTGCATGTGTTTATAAATTGTTCTGTTCATTTCTCCACGGATAAGAAAATAAAGTGTGATGGAGTAGCGGGAGAAGAAAGGTCTCTAGTCAGGAAACAGGCAGCCCAGCAAGGCTCTCCAGGTTCTACAATGGAACCCAAATTGAATCTACCTGATCGCTTCTCCGGTGATGGGGCTTCTTTTCGCAATTTTAAGGAGCACTGTAAACTCTACTGGCTCTGAGCAGCAAAGAGTCGGCATCGTTATCTCCCTGCTCCAGGGTGATCCTCGGTCCTGGGCGTTTTGGCTTCCACCCACAAGTCGCTCTCTGCAATCAGTTGACGCCGTCTTCAATGCTTTGGGTGTTCTTTATGATGATTCAGACAGTGACCTCGGCAGAGTCTCATCTTAGAGTCCTGAAACAAGGGCTGCGCACTGCCAAAGAATACTGCACTGAGTCTAGGCGATGGTCATGACACCTCCTATTCAGTTGTCTGAAGGTGCCTTTCATACTGAAGTTCTTCCTTTTTTCTTGACCTTGTGCCCCTCTGCTTCGTTGATTCTAGGGTATCCTTGGCTTCAAAGCCATAATCCCCTCATTGACTGGAAAGATCCTTTGTTGGAGTACTGCGTGTTCGTCTACTTGCTTGATTTTACCTCTCAGAGTTCTTCAGCCTGACCCGGAAACCGTTCCTGCTCCATACCAAGAATTCCGCAATGTATTTTCTAAGAAAAAAAAAAATGGATTCTCTTCCCCCTCATCGGGAGTATGATTGTGCAATAAACCTAATTCCTGGCTCTAAGTTGCCTAAAGGTCGTTTATACTCTCTCTTTATTCCTGAGCCTCAAGCTATGGAACTATATGTGAAGGAGAATCTTCTAAAAGGGTTCAATCATCCTTTTAAGTCTCCCGTGGCAGTAGGTTGCTTCTTCGTAGCCAAAAAAGATGGCAGCTTGCGGCCCTGCATTGACCATCATTGGTTGAATAAAATCTAATGTACAGCAGTATGCCCACCATAGTGCTACACCCTCCATTACAGCCCTACAAGAGTCTACTCCAACCAATAAAACTTCACTTTTGTTACAGCAGCAAACACCTGAAACTGATATTGCGGTCAGTGAGACCACTTGGCTTCATGGCTGATGTAGCTTCGGCACTACCCATCATGCCTAGGTCCATCCGTTAGACAGCCTTGGCATGTTGCAATATGCAGGTTGTGCAAAGTAATGTTCTAATTAACAGTGCTCTAACCTCGCTGTGACATCACTGGCTGTACCACCTTATGTGAGCGCCACGGAGACTGCAAAGCAGTCAGTCACATATGTGAAGTTCAGGCTTCTTTGCCTTGTCCCGCCTCTCCTTCTTTTCAAATAGATCCGCTTCTACCAACGGGATGGGGCAGATTTCATATATTAAGGTCTCTGCTCAGCCGTGATGTGAGGGGAGAACCAGCTGCAGGAGATAGATAATATGGGTAATATACAACATTACAATCCCTTCTATTGATCTTTTAATGATTTTCCTACATTTTATGTTAACAAGGCCTCTCCCAGCTCTGATCTGTTCTTGTGCCCGGTTTGCAGACAGATGCAGCACAGTCTGTAGATGGATGAGGCTGATTTACTGTTGCAGCAGACTGGATAGTGGCTGAACCAATACTGCTTTCAGTTACAGGGATATTGTGCTTATATAATTACATTTATTCCATGTTCAGAGGATGAAATTAATACAATTTACTTTTTTATACTTTTCCTCGTGTCCTCCTCCTCCTGTTATCTCTGCCTTCGGCTCCTCAGCTTCGTGGTTCTCCTCTTGTCCGTATCCTTCACATCTCCATCTCTGCTCTGTCCCTGTTAGTCGCCCCACCACTGGGCCTAGGTTATCCTGTGCCACTCCCTACATCTCCTCTTGTCCGTATCCTTCCCATCTCCATCTCTGCTCTGTCCCCGTTAGTCGCACCACCACTGGGCCCAGGTCATCCTGTGTCACTCCCCACCTCTCCTCTTGTCCGTATCCTGCCCATCTCCATCACTGCTCTGTCCCCGTTAGTCGCACCCCGCTGCTGGGCCCAGGTCATCCTGTGTCACTCCCCACCTCTCCTCTTGTCCGTATCCTGCCCATCTCCATCTCTGCTCTGTCCCTGTTAGTCGCACCCCACCACTGGGCTCAGGTTTCCCAAACTTTTTAGCATTACACCCGATTGGGTGTTTATATATCTATAAATCTATCCATCCTGGCCTCTCTTGTCCCTATGTCTTGTATGTGAGGTAAGACGAGGAGGGTTGATTACTGACCGAGTGGAATGTGGGGGCACGTAAGCAAGATGGGGTAATTTTTTTTTTTTTTTTTTTTGCCCTGTAAATTATAACCAAGCGACTTCTAGCAGGATCTTGTTACATGTATATGGATTGTACGAATAAACCCATGTGAGGGCACTTCTTATGGCTACATATTAATAGGGGTTACATGTTCTCTCTCCGCAGGGCACAGCATTACCTGTGAGTACACGGCACATAAAGAAGGTGTGTTAAAGGAAGAGATGATCCTGGCGAGTGAGACGAATGACAAGACTTTTATCAAGGTTGTGGTCCACGCGCGAGTCCTGGGTAAGAGATTATGTCTGTGTAGTTTAGTGCCTGGGGCTCAAGAGTGACCAAAATTGGTGTTGCTCCAGCGTAGTAATGGTAGATGGATATGACCGTTCCTCCACTTGGTGTCTTGTTAGTAAGTTCTGTAATATTATTATTTCAGTCTGTTAGGGCACATTCCTCGCACTGCAGGAGTCTTCTCCACCACTAATCCTGGTCACACATCTCATCTGAGGCCACAGGCATTACTCTGATTAAATGACTTTGTTTGTTGGATCTGTTGTGTGTGTGTGTGTGTGTGTAGTATGTAGCTGTGTGTACAGTGTGAGATACCATTGTGGTAGTGGCTGTCACATTCTCTCACCAGAGTGCTGACTATTTTATTACAAGTGGTTACGTTCATCCACTCTCAGCGCCTTGTATTTCTTACTGGTGATGAGTAATACTTTTATTATAGACCATGATCCTACAAGTCTTCAGCTGTCCTTCATGTAAGTGTCTATCACTGTGAGGAGACGTACAGTACATACACCTCTCTGACGCCCGGTGTGATTAGTGACTCCCGCTCCTGATGTTTCTGTCTGTCCATGGGGAATACACGCCCAAGTGTCTGCTACCATCAGCCATTTATTATTCCGGAGGTGCATTCGCTGCTGTTTACAGACACAAACACTTCATAAACAACCGCTCAGCATTTTAAATTGAAATGTTCAGCGTTGGCTTAAAAGGCTTTATAAAATGCCAGCCGAGATTCTCAATCTGCGGTATAATTCTAATTCTTATTGTTATTCTGCAGTTGTCATGCAGTCTCCTCATCCACACTGGTCTGCCTTCATTTCTTTATGCAAAACGTAGTAAACCATCCGTAACTGACATTGATGTAGACCTTCCAAAAAGAGAATTACAAAATACGACGACTAATATATATATATATATATATAATGTGTGTGTATATAGGTTGCAGCACTACTATTAGCTGCATGTGTCTTATTTTACCCAGTATGTAGCGCACATTCCGTCTAGTATCGCGTCACGTGACACAAAGGTGAGGGACTTATTACTCGCCTGTTACTGGACTTTCTGGGCCTGAGTCATTAAGGAGAGCAAAACATAAAAAAGGAGTAACATTTGCACCTGGGCAAAACCATGTTGCATTGGAGGGGGGGGGGGTAAATTTAAAATGTGGGGACAGAGTTATAGTTGGGGTAGGGCATGTCCTAGATCAACTTTAAATTTCAGTGTAGTAATAAAGCTATTAAGTATTTGTGTGCTAGATGAAAAAACATCCAGTATTTAACTTATGCGCAAAAAAATAAACTACTTTGCACCCCTTGTATTGTAACATGGTTTGTCCCAGAGAACATGTACCCATTTTTTGCCTTCATGACTCAGGCCCTCTCTGTTTTGTGGTGGTCATTTTATTGTTAGGAAGGTTGTATGAGTGAATTCTGCCATTTCTTCTTGGCTAATAACGTTTTAGGTGTATTCTTGTTCCCCCACTTAAATCTTGTGCCACGTGATCCATTATCGGAGATATAGCTGTAAAACCCACGTAAGATGTGTAGATATTGCTGTACAAGTAAATCATTGTGGAAAAGTTATATTATCATAATACAAAATATTCCAAAACATCAAAAAAAACACCCTCCCATCACTCCCCAACTGCAACCCTGGAATGCGGTGCCAGGGGTGCCCACAGTTTAGGTGGTACCACCCTGGGTGTTACACCTGGTATCCGGTGCCAGGGGTGCCCACAGTTTAGGTGGTACCACCCTGGGTGTTACACCTGGTATCCGGTGCCAGGGGTGCCCACAGTTTAGGTGGTACCACCCTGGGTGTTACACCTGGTAACCGGTGCCAGGGGTGCCCACAGTCTAGGTGGTACCACCCTGGGTGTTACACCTGGTAACCGGTGCCAGGGGTGCCCACAGTCTAGGTGGTACCACCCTGGGTGTTACACCTGGTATCCGGTGACAGGGGTGCCCACAGTCTAGGTGGTACCACCCTGGGTGTTACACCTGGTATCCGGTGACAGGGGTGCCCACAGTCTAGGTGGTACCACCCTGGGTGTTACACCTGGTATCCGGTGACAGGGGTGCCCACAGTCTAGGTGGTACCACCCTGGGTGTTACACCTGGTATCCCGTGACAGGGGTAACCAGTCTAGGTGGTACCACCCTGGGTGTTACACTGGAAACCTAAGTACACTGACCATTAGAGTCCCCTCTGGGTCATGGAACAGGTGTATAGCTGGAGTAAACTAATACACACAGTATACACACACAGACAGAGAGAGACTAGGGGGGGGAACCATGCAAACTCCTGATCAGGAATCGAACCCATGACCCCAGTGCTGTGAGGCAGAAGTGCTAACCACTGAGCCACCGCTCCTGACCCTATTAATACCTGCAGTGTAACACTCTGATGTCTTCCAGTCTAGACCAGATAACACTCGGAGCAGATGCTGTGTCTGGCAGAATGCTGGGAACAGATCTTCTCTGTGTTATGTGACATCTCGCTGTCAGCCGCTCTCTCAGATCCCTCCAGGACAGGGAACCAGAGCATCGAGCAGCTGTCATTTCATTCCTCTTGTACCATTTATGGCTGTGTATGGCGGGTGCAACAAAAATGATTGTAAAATGCTGGAGGACGCAGTGCTCTCTGGTATATGACTAGTAGTAATGAAGTCAGAATGAAAGAGTGGGTATATAGTGCCTGTAGAGGCTGGGGGGCAGGCGGAACCTCTAGCGGTGGGGGCTGGGGGGCAGGCGGAACCTCTAGCGGTGGGGGCTGGGGGGCAGGCGGAACCTCTAGCGGTGGTGGCTGGGGTGGCAGGCGGAACCTCTAGCGGTGGTGGCTGGGGTGGCAGGCGGAACCTCTAGCGATGGTGGCTGGGGTGGCAGGCGGATCCTCTAGCGATGGTGGCTGGGGTGGCAGGCGGAACCTCTAGCGGTGGGGGCTGGGGTGGCAGGCGGAACCTCTAGCGGTGGGGGCTGGGGTGGCAGGCGGAAACTCTAGCGGTGGGGGCTGGGGGGCAGGCGGAACCTCTAGCGGTGGGGGCTGGGGGGCAGGCGGAACCTCTAGCGGTGGGGGCTGGGGGGCAGGCGGAACCTCTAGCGGTGGGGGCTGGGGGGCAGGCGGAACCTCTAGCGGTGGGGGCTGGGGGGCAGGCGGAACCTCTAGCGGTGGGGGCTGGGGGGCAGGCGGAACCTCTAGCGGTGGGGGCTGGGGGGCAGGCGGAACCTCTAGCGGTGGGGGCTGGGGGGCAGGCGGAACCTCTAGCGGTGGGGGCTGGGGGGCAGGCGGAACCTCTAGCGGTGGGGGCTGGGGGGCAGGCGGAACCTCTAGCGGTGGGGGCTGGGGGGCAGGCGGAACCTCTAGCGGTGGGGGCTGGGGGGCAGGCGGAACCTCTAGCTGTGGTGCCTGGGGGGCAGGCGGAACCTCTAGCTGTGGTGCCTGGGGGACAGGCGGAACCTCTAGCTGTGGTGCCTGGGGGACAGGCGGAACCTCTAGCTGTGGTGCCTGGAGGACAGGCGGAACCTCTAGCTGTGGTGCCTGGAGGACAGGCGGAACCTCTAGCTGTGGTGCCTGGAGGACAGGCGGAACCTCTAGCGGTGGTGCCTGGAGGACAGGCGGAACCTCTAGCGATGGTGGCTGGGGGGCAGGCGGAACCTCTAGCGATGGTGGCTGGGGTGGCAGGCGAAACCTCTAGTGGGGATTAGTGGTATTTAGTGGTGGGCTGGTCCATCACTTTAAGGAAGCTCATGAAAGCAGATGGAATAGTTGGCATAGCTTAGTGCTGATCATATAGGTATCTTTGTTATCCGACCACGACTCCCCTCTCTCTGATCAGAGAACGCAGGGGGGAGGGGGGGGGGGGTGCTGGTTATTGGGGTGTATTAGTTGTTTGAAGTAATGAGTCCTGTTGTTTTCATCCCCAAATTGCTGCAGCTGAGAAACTCTTCCATTCAGGGACACATGGTAGGGACAATCATTATACATTTCCCCATGGTTGATCTAATGCCACCTGTCATGTTAGGGGCAGGAAGAAGGTGCAGTTTTATAGAAACATTTAAATGCAGCAATATAGAGCAAACTGTATGTAATGAGGGGCAAGGCCTAGAACATGTATTGTTCTTTTACAGCAATTACGTGATGTTCTCAGAGTGACACTAATAGCTGCAGTCTGACTGGTCCTATACAGGGACGCACTGTCTAACAAGCGTTCACTGCGTTATCAATACAATGCAGCTCTATGGGAACGCTGACTGGAGCTGTGACTTTCTCCAGCGCACTCCAACCTCTGGAGACACCTTGTTACTAGGACCTGCCCTGACGGAGGCAGCCGCGGTGTTCAGATCCTGCGATTATTACTGGACACAATGTATTCAGGAAACGCTGACTATGATTATATGTTAGTAAGTGACTTTACTGAATGTAATGTGAGACCTTCACTCCAGGACGCTCCTCTTTGTGACTGTACAGATTACACAGGTATCTAGAAATATATCTGTACAATGGCCACAGCGGGTGAAGTGGGGGACGTTCTCCCACCCAGAGCACCAGTCTGTCAGCCTTGTTTGGATAAAACGGGGTAGCGATCGTCATGGGGTTATAATCTGCATTCACATTTAAACCGATCTAAACAGATGAGTGTAAAGTCAGATATGACCAATGTGTCAAAGTGTGGAAACGTTTCCATATGTATGTTACTATGATTAGCCCTTTAATATAAAGAACCTTGAGAGTTGTGTCCTCTTTGTAGAAGGTGGTGTAGACCTCCGTGTGCTGGTAGCGGGAAGAGATATGGCAGCTCTCTCCATGTAATGACCACCTTACACATCACCTGGACTCTTGGTTACGTTGTAGAAGGCTTGGACGATGTAGGAATTGTACAATGGGAATATCGGTGCCAGACCGGACCACCCAGAACACATACACGAAGCAGACCATAATGTGCATGGCTCTAATGCAGTCATTAGCTAAAATACCCACAGAGTTTTTAGAACATTGTGTGGCTGGAGCACACAGAAATAATTTATTGTAGAATTTATTTTGATTAGTGGCGCAGGTGCCAATTTATATCATTGCAAATCTACTGATTTTGATTCTATTATATTTCTGTATTAGCAATGTACTGATTTCTGAGGCAATAAACATATGCCAGGGAAGGAAATGTTTTCTGTGATTGTCTGAAGGCAGGTGATCTCATCTTAAGTAATTATTTTCATCTCTGAAGTGACAAGCACCTGCTTTGGCCTGAAAGCAGAGCAGGAGGTTGTTACCTGTTGTCACGCCATGTTATGCCATGTTAGAGAGTCAGGAACCTGTCTGAACCGGTGCTAATCGCTTCCGCAAGGACAAAAATTTGACAGTGAGAAGACCTGCAAGAAAAGAACGATTTCAGGAAAAAACTACATCAGTATTGACAGACTTGCCTCCAAAACGACTCTGCAGAAATCCGATGGAGGCAGAAGGATGAAAGGGCCTCCTTCCGACTGGGACTAAAGCGGCAATGTCGGGACCAGGCAGGTTAATTGCAGTTAACCTGCGTGGTCCCGACATTGCTGTACCCAACACGTCTGAACAATGTAGACTCCGGATACAGGTAATACAGGAAACTTAACACCCAGTTTTAGTAAACAAAGAGATTGATGTAAATTTTGTTACGGCTTAAATTGCGTTCGCTCCACGGTTAAAGGATATATTACATCCTAATGGTAATTATGGAATGTGATTTATCAGTCTTTGCGGAGCCATCTAGGATCAGGGGGGCAGTGTTACTTTCTGCCATGCTAGTGTCCTAAAACTGTATTTAAAGAGCCCTGTGTTACAGTGAAATGTATTATACTATCTGTACACTTCTGAAAAGTTCGCTAGTACCACAAACTGGTGTGTAACTTATTAGGACACCTGAGCTAATAAAATATCACTGCTTCACTATCCTGCTTTGATGCCTACTTACCTGCTGTAATTCCTGTTACCAATTTAATCCGTTATCCGTCTGTTCTGAGGCTGGGACCCAACATCTAGTACCAACGCTCTGCCCGCTACTGGCAGCACTGGTCAGTGTAATAGGCCAGGGGGAACCATCCATAGGAACTCTGATCTGAAGGAAAAGGTCAGGGGTACCAGCCCAGGTGCCCAGTAAAAGGGTAAACTAGCTGCGAGAGTTGCCCAGAAAGAACCGGTTCTAGGTGCCGCTAAGGAGTCCAGTGGTGGCAGTAATAAAAGACACTCCAACTGCGGTTAGAGGTTGCATTTAGGATAAAGAAAAGTGGGCGGTGGCAAGGCAAGCCCAGGTGGTCCCCAGCAACACAACAGACAGGGTGGCATAGGAGGTCCATCCTGTCACAACGCATTTTACATTATTGCAAATCCCTTAATACTCATTTCTTGCTGAGAGCGACGATCCGTTTCCTTCCAATAAATTTGGGGCATGTAAACCAAAAAGGACAGAAATATTCAACATCACATGAACGAGTCCATTGCAGGAAGATTATCTGCTGCTCTGGCTGATACAGGCTGTTTAGTAGGAGAGATGTCAGTCATTGTTACTACAGTAATAAGTAGAATAATGCTACTGACCGCACCTGTAGGTGGACGTGTCCTGTGGTCTGAGCGGACATGGAGATACCAGTCTGATATATGGGGACATTATATCCAGGGGTTCTGTTTTATGATATAACTCACAGGTTACCTTGCTGGAACTTGTAGTTCTACAACAGCATCAGAGCGACAGATTGCCTGTCTGTACTTCCAGCTACATGTTGGAGCGTGTGGTTCTACAACAGGTTAAGATGCATGTTGGTGCCTACTACTGTTATAGCTTTCAGTGATCATGTATTTTCCATAAGTTGTAGTAATTTCAGGTTTCTGAGGCACTGACTGTAAGGACTTGTGTTTGTCACTACAAATAAAGTTTTGTGCTTTCTTGTAGACCGCCATCATGGTACTCCAATGCTGCTGGAAGGAGTGAAGTGTATTGGGGCGGAGCTGGAGTACGACTCGGAGCAGAGTGACTGGCACGGCTTCGACTGATGGACGGTCACCATAACTGTGCAGCTTTGCTACAAAAGTAAACCTGAGAAATAGCCATGAGAATTGTAGGGATTGGATGGGATCGGTGGGATATCTGATTGGCTGAGAGTGATGTCAGTCTGTGTCCTGGTACATACAAGGTTTCAGCCTGTGTTTTGTGTAAATGTGACCTCGCCATATATCAGCCGTTACTTCCGCCTGTGTTGTATCTGTGCACTTGGCTTCAGCGTTATACCACAGCCGCAATATGATCTATTTACCCAGTACTCCCATAGGTACGATGATGAGACTGCACCCGCCAGACAATGACACCTTCAGAGTATCCAAGAATGTGAAATTCGCTCATTTTAAGAACCTAAATAAAAGTGTTTTTGTTTTAGTAAAGTTGTTGCTGAATGGTTACATATAACATTGTATATTCTTGACCACTGGTTGTATTTAACAGCTATAATGCTCTGGTAATAATATATATTTCACATGTATCATATCTGTAATATGAGGTGAGGATCTGTAATTCGTCATTGTAACAGAAACTAGTTCCTCCCAGAATGCTTCACTTTCCTCCCAGACTCCTTACCCTGCTCTGGAGAAGTCTGTGTAATGAGGAGAAGCGTTGGCGTTCTCTAACTACGTTGTCTTTATTATTGCCTGGGACTTTGTTTACAGCTCTCTAGAGAAGGTTCATGTGAATAATAACCCATACAACTGAGGGAGAACAGTGATTATTGGTGACAGATGTTAACTTAAAGTTTGATGGGTGTTCCCCGTGTAAGTGGTCAGTGCTGGGAAACATTGATTGTCTCTGGGGAAGTCTGAGAGGATCTCAGCTGCCCGGATCATGGAGGATGGTGATATAAAGATACACGTTACATGTTGTATGGCTGCACATGGAAACTTACATATATGTCCTTACTGTTACACACCTGGTTATTCAGTGTATTCCAGGTTTCAGCGATGTGTATCTGACACCTCATGTTATTGGTCTCATACTGCTGGAGATGAGCCGAGCGGGCCCACAACACAATCTTCTTTGTGTCAGCCCATTGGTCATAATATGAATGTCACCTGTGTAATCTTCAGCCAGGGCTGCTCTGTGTATAAACTGTCCTACATCTACCATCCCCTCCGGTGTCCTGCTGTGCATCAATACATCCTATTGTGGCCTGCACATCATTCACGGGGCCGCATCGTATGGACTTGTTGGGAACCAATGTCTGATGGTGATGGCAACGATTCATAGTGAATTTATAGGCTGTGTCTCGGCGTCATTGGTTCCTAGGGCGACTTGGATCAGCCAACAAAATGACTGGCTCCATTGTGTGTGGCTGCCGGGTCCACTGTATATACGTATACATACAGGCTCCATAATATATTCATGAGGGAGGGAGACTTGTCAGATTAGGCATAGCGTCCCATGTAACGTGTAAGAAGAGATGACATGTACAATAAGAACAGCCGTTAATGGTAAATCTGGTGCGAATCGCGTGAATGTGCTAATTAACAGGATCAGCTTATGACTTATATGATGGGCAGTATTGAAGTGGAAACTTAGAAGTAAACTGGTAAAGTTTCCTTGTCGTGCAGACACGGTGGAAGTAGCCATTCTGTCTATGGCGACGGGTACAAGTTAAATCCCATCATTAACTTGCTCAGTGTTTAACAGAGACTGGGGACTATAGCAGCCAATCAGCAACTTCCATTCACTTCAAAGCTAATGGTGGGAAGTGGTCACCTGATGTATCTGTCAGGCTGATGGTACTCACAGATACTGACAGGAAGTTGTACGATTCCCACTCAGGGCATTTAATTGCTGCCATCATGTGTAATAATGTATAAAGCTTCCCCAGTTCTGCATCTTCACTTCCCATGTTTCATTACGCTTTCCTATCACTGGGGATCTAGATGTTGGGGGGCATTTCTCAAAATAAAATGAAAGTAAATTTTATGTTACTATGGGAAGTACCACATTTTCTGCTTGTTACCCATGTGACCGTTCTCAGAAATCCCCCCCCACCATCCACCCAATGTCATGCCCCCCCACCATCCACCCAATGTCATGCCCCCCCACCATCCACCCAATGTCATGCTCCCCACCCCTTCCCCAACCATCCACCAAGTGTCATGACTTCCATGGGCTTTAACCTAAATTAGAGTGAATGCATTAGAGTGTTATGGTGAGCTAGAAGTATAACCGTGCAGGGCATGATCCGCTCCATGCCACACATTCATGATAAGTTACCTCACCACTGAAAAGGGTGTAAGAGGCAATTCCAAAATTCTAGTTACACCCTAGTAGGGTTATTTAAACCAAAGGTTCACAACCTGTGGATCTAGACTTCCATTGGGGACTGTAATCTATTTCTTAGGTTCAGCACCGTGGAGGTGGTGTTGCTTTCTAGGGAGTTGTCCAAAAATATCTAAAAGCCTTCTCTTCATGTGCAGCGGTGATGTCTGTATTGTATGAGATACTGGTAATAACAGGAGATTAGCTGGGGCTGTGCGGACATCGCTGTCCATCTGATCTCCAAGTTCACCTTCATTATAAACCCATCCGCACCCTCTGATTGCAGGAAGTGAACTGTAGTACGCTCAGTCGGCCTATGGAGATATATATATATATATATATATATATATATATATATATATATATATATATATATATATATATATATATATATATATCTATCTAACACCACGCTATGACAGTAGCTGGGTGACTGCTCTGGGTTACAGCAGGTTCTTCCAGAGTCTGTCAGCTGGTGTTTATGTATAAATATATATAATATTCTAAGGGAACACTCCTCCGTATATCCTGCAGTCAGACTCAGTAACACTGTACAGCGTTATCTGGAAGCCCTGCTGAGACTGTTAGTGCTTAGATCATTCTGTTCCTCTTATACCTGGTTGTTGGTTCTGTTATATAAATATGTTTATTTTCTCAGCCCATACAAACATTGAGATAAGTAGCGGGCAGGAACATGGCTGTGCCCCTTATGTGCCTATGTGTATCTATTTTTGCTATAATAAAACAGAATTTCCAAGCAGATGTGTCCTTGTCCTTTGTGTAACATATCCGTAAAGGTTCTCCCATCTCTGAGAGCGACACTTCATGATTGGTGTCTCTCACGCTCTCTTATACCTATCCCACAGTCCATGGTCATCTCGCACTCGCAGAGATAGAGCTGGGGGCAGCCTGACATTGGAACATGGCTGCTGAATTCAGGTCCAGTTCCTGGCCCACAGTCAGGGTAAAATTACTGTAAAAAGTAAAACTCGTCCCTTTGTCCTCTTCTCCCTACAGCTTTCATTTCTGATAAATATTTGAGATCAGATAACGGGCCTGATTCATGCTCGGACGCACCTGCACGTATGTACCGGTTTATAAAGAGCCCACTGTATGCAAGACATGTGGATCTCAATGTACTTTCCAATTTGAACCTGGGTGTAAGTATGTTCTGCCTAAACATTACTTACGTGTGTAAACAGACATAGAGCAAGACAAGCCTATGTAAGATCACATCAGAACACATGCAAAAATGTTATATTCTAAAATATACTGTATAATAATGAATACAAATGGGATTGTAAAACATAATAATCATATTTTTACATTATGTACATAAAGATGCTTTTTAATGTATTTTTATAGTTATCTTCCTTGGACATGTTCTGTGCCAGCTAGTGGCACGCTTATGTGTAGATTAGACTATGGCATGTCAGTCATCACTGTCAGTTGGCGCTTACACCTGCCCTGTAATGGGTGCGAATGAGACGGCTAAAACCAAGCGTACTTACGAGAAAAGCAGGACCTGAATCTGCTCTTCTGCGTTGGCACGCCCTTACTGTACATTGCTGACGTTAGTTTTCCCTTTCGCCCTTACTGCACATTGCCTGTGTTAGTCCTCCCTTCCGCCCTTAGTGTACATTGCCGACGTTAGTCCTCCCTTCCGCCCTTAGTGTACATTGCCGACGTTAGTCCTCCCTTCCACCCTTACTGCACATTGCCGACGTTAGTCCTCCCTTCCGCCCTTAGTGTACATTGCCGACGTTAGTCCTCCCTTCCGCCCTTACTGCACATTGCCGACGTTAGTCCGCCCTTAGTGTACATTGCCGACGTTAGTCCTCCCTTCCGCCCTTACTGCACATTGCCGACGTTAGTTCTCCCTTCCGCCCTTCCTGCACATTGACTGCGTTGGTCCTCCCTTCCGCTCCTCAAGTTGTAGGCATAAGTGTAATTTGTGTACTGACATGAATCGCATGTAATTGCTCTGATTGGCGTAAGATCATTTTCTGGGCAGTCGCACCTATTTCACACAAGACGCAGCACGCAAACGGACCATCATTCGATCATGAATCAAACTCTCTAAATATCTCCGTATTTTATTATTATTATTATTATTATTTATTATTTATTATTATTATTATTATAAAATAGTGGGTAAATATTTTCAAAGGATCCCAACTCTGAGTTTACCTCCCACAAGTAGACGACGATAAGACGCCATTTTATCTCGAGAATATCGGTGGTGAACAGAGCTCTTACCCGGTGACTCAGGCGTCCTGAGGCTGCTTCTCAGCACATGTCCTCCAAACAGAGCGTAGAAGGCTTTATGGATGCAATATGTGTTGTATTTGGTTACACATAAATAGACCATTCGATCCTTAGGGGCATATTTAAGAAAGCACGATAGTGCTCTTACCGGGAAATTAACGTCCCTCTGTGTCCTCCGCATATTTATGAAAGGTGCATCGCAGCAGATATCGTGGATATCTGCTGCTTTGCACTCCTCTTCATTTTTGGGAGCATTCAATAGTATGGTGACTGCTCCCAACCGCAATCTAACAAGTTCCGAAGAAAAGGTTTTTTTCCGGTAACTTGTCTTGATAATGTACGTCAGCTGAAGCTGGCGTACATTATCATAATTGTCAGATTTCAGTACTGTCAGCTCTGCTCCGAAGAGCAGAGCTGGACAGCGCATGTGTGGAGGGATCACATGATCCCTCCCTGTCACTCACCGCTCTCTCTGCAACGAGACAGAGTGGGGATGTCTGTGCGCATGCGCAGTTCCAGTGTGAAGACAAATGAAGAGGACCTGGAGGACATTGCGTTCCGGAGAGGGGGGTAAGTGTGATTTTTAAATTTTTTTTCATCACAGAAGCAGCAGTTTTTCGGAACTGCTGTTTCTGTGATCTGTTTTTAATAAATTTGAGAAATAGTTCAATCCTTATCCAAGCGATAAGGATTGATAACTATTTCTCATTTTTGCCGATGAATGATAAATGTGCCCCTCTAATCTCCAGCTTGTACCACATAACATATCTCTCCCATGTGCCCAGTCTGCGTCCTGTGATGGAAACGTCTGATATGGGAATCATACCGGGTCTGGTGATTAGCATTAAATGGAAGAGGATACAATTGTTACAGATTGTATGAGCTTTACTATATATCTGCACTGCATATTACTAATCAGTAAGAATACACTTCAAAGCGCTCCTATGTCTGATCCCTCCACACTCTTATCAAACAAAATAATCTCAAAAGTGCATCCGTGGCCGCTCCCGCTTAAATACCCTCGATGAACTGCTCTACAAGTTGGTCTTGAAATATTAAATCAATGGTTGTTATTATTATTTATTTGTTAGCTGCACATAGTACAAACAGTAGACTATACAGGGTATAACAGTACAGAACAATAAACAAAAGTAACAATACTTCAGAAACTCCAGGCAGGCAGATGCAATAGACACAGAGCAGAAGAATGGGTAAGGAGACAGGAGGGAGGAGGGCCCTGCTCAAGCGAGCTTACATCCTAAGGGAGGGTTAAACAGACCAGGCACAAGAGGAGCCAGTTGAGGGAATGGGAGAGCGGGGAGAATGAGTGGAGGAGATGGGGGTTAAGTGGATGGTTGGTAGGCTTTGAGAAAGAGGTGAGTTTTGAGTGCATGTTTGAAGGAGCACAGAGTAGGAGAGAGGCGGATGGAGCGAGGGAGGTCATTCCAGTGAAGGGGGGCTGCACGGGAAAAGTCCTGGATTCTGGAATGGAAAGAGGTGATCAGAGTGGAGGAGAGGCGGCGGTCATTGGAGGAGAGGCGGCGGTCATTGGCCGAGCGCAGGGAGCGGGTGGGAGTGTGAATGGAGAGGAGGTTAGAGATATAAGGGGCAGTAGAGTGTGAGAGAGCCTTGTAAGTGGTGGTGAGTTGGAAAAGAATTCTGTAGGGGAAGGGGAGCCAGTGTAGGGCGAGGCAGAGGAGGAGCGGCGTGAGAGGTAGATGAGTCTTGCGGCCGCATTGAGTAGAGCGGAGGGGGGAGAGACGGGAGGGGGGGAGGCCGGTGAGGAGGAGGTTGCAGTAATCCAGGCGGGAGATGATGAGTGCGTGTATGATGGTTTTGGTGGCCTCCTGAGAGAGAAAGGGACGGATGCGGGCGATGTTGCGTAGTTGGAAGCGACAGGCTTTGGCAAGAGAATGAATGTGGGGGGCAAAAGAGAGAGAGGAGTCAAGGGTGACACCCAAGCAGCGGAGTTGGATGACAGAGGAGATGGTGGTGTTGTTAACGACAATGGAGAGGTCATGGTGGGATGGGAGGCTGGGAGGAGGAAAGACAATGAGTTCAGTTTTGGAAATGTTGATTTTGAGAAAGCGCTCTGACATCCAGGAGGAGATGGCGGAGAGGCAGTTAGATACCTGAGCGAGGAGGGTGGAGGAAAGATCAGGTGAAGAGATGTAAAGTTGAATGTCATCAGCATAAAGGTGATACTGAAGGCCAAAGGAGGAGATGAGAGCACCAAGGGAGGAAGTCTAGAGCGAAAAGAGTAGAGGGCCGAGAACGGAGCCCTGTGGGACTCCTACAGCGAGAGGGTAGGGGGAGGAGGAAGCACCAGACATGGATACAGGGAAGGAGTAGTTAGCGAGGTATGAGGTGAACCAGGCGTGGACAGAACCAGAGAGGCCGAGAGAGAGAAGAGTTTGCAGCAGGAGGGGGTGATCCACGGTGTCAAAGGCTGCGGAAAGGTCAAGGAGGATGAGTAGGGAGAAATGACCCTTGGATTTAGCCGATAGGAGATCATTAGTAACCTTGGCCAGGGCAGTTTCGGTAGAGTGGAGGAGGCGGTAGCCGAATTGGAGAGGGTCAAGGAGGGAATTGTCCGAGAGGTGCCTGGTTAGGCGGCTGCAGACAATTCGCTCAAGTAATTTAGAGGCATGGGGAGAAGAAAGATAGGGCGATAGTTGGCAAGAGATGTGGGGTCGAGATTGGGTTTCTTGAGGATAGGAGAGATGAGAGCATGTTTAAATGAGAGGGGTACTACACCAGAGGAGAGTGATAGGTTGAAAAGGTGTGCGAGGTAAGAGCAGGCAGTGGGAGAAAGAGAGAGAAGGAGGTGAGAGGGGATGGGATCGAGAGGGCAGGTAGAGGGTGGAGAGGAAAGAATGAGAGAGCGAACTTCTTAACCTGTTGTAGGGCCGAAGGAGCACCAGAGTTGGGTGTTGGTGGGAGGTGAAGCGAAGAGGGAGGCGGGAGAAGGGGAGGAGGAGATGTTCAGTCTGATGGCCTCAATTTTGGAAGAGAAAAAGGTGGCAAAGTCAGAAGCGGACAGGGAAAACTGGACAGAAGGGGGTGGGGGGGGAGAGTAGGGAGTTGAAGGTGGCAAAGAGGCGGTGGGGATTGGAGGACTGAGAAGAAATGAGGGACTTAAAGAAGGATTGTTTGGCGAGGGAGAGGGGGGAGCAGAAAGCAGAGAGGTTGAATTTAAAGTGAAGGAAGTCGGCCAGGGAACGAGATTTCCTCCAGAGGCGTTCAGCAGTGCGAGGGCACTTTTGGAGGAAGCGGGTGAGTTTTGAGTGCCAGGGCTGGGGAATAATGCGGCGTCTGCTGACAGTAGAGGCCGGGGCGACAGCGTCCAGGGCAGTAGAGAGGGAGAGATTGTAGAGGGAGGACGCCTGGTCAGGACAGACCAGGGAGGGAAGGGGTGATAGGAGAGTTTCAAGAGAGGAGGACAAGGAGGTATGGTCAATAGCGTCAAGGTTGCGCCTGGTGTGGGTGGCTTTGGGCGAGGCAAGAGCAGGGGATGAGGACAGAGTGAAGGAAAGGAGATGGTGGTCAGAGAGTGGGAAGGGAGAGTTGGAGAAGTCAGAGAGATCACAGAGGTGAGAGAAGACAAGGTCAAGGGAGTGACCAAGACAGTGGTTGGGGGAAGAGGTCCACTGAGTGAGGCCTGGGGAGGAGGAGAGGGCAAGAAGTTTGATGGTGGCGGGGTCAGCACAGTTGTCAATAGGAATATTAAAGTCACCAAGTATGATGAGGGAAGGTCAGAGGAAAGGTAGTGGGGGAGCCATGAAGCGAAGTTGTCAAGGAAAAGGGAGGAGGGGCCTGGGGGACGGTAGATGACGGAGACACGGAGGTGGATGGGGGAGAAGAGCCGGATGAAGTGTACTTCAAAGGAAGAGAAGGAGAGGGAAGGTAAAGTGGGAATGACCCGAAAAGTGCAGTTGGGGGAAAGGAGGAGACCCACTCCACCTCCTGGACGCTCATCCGGTCTGGTGGAGTGGGTGAAGGAGAGGCCCCCATAGGAGAAGGCGGCAGGTGAGGTAGTGTCAGAAGAAGTAAGCCAGGTTCACAGATAACATAAATATTCAACATCCTAATAATCTTACTATATATCCAGAAGTGAAAGTCCCAACAATCCTGGTTTCTCTCCTATGAAGCAGTTTCCAAAACATCCTCCGATTACTCAAGTGGTCAATTCAGTGATGAGTATAGAAAAATAATGCATAGTATGTGTACTGCTTTATACACCACAAACGCAGCAGCCTCAGTAAGACAATATACTATACAGTGTTCTATGTAAACGTTCACACCACTGGACCCCCCTTTGTAACTGTTCCTGGAAAGCTTAGAAATAATCACCTTATCTACATCATGCACCGCGTGTAGTAATCTGCTTCTCAAACAACGCACCCCTTTGTGTGTCTCTTCTATGTGCATGTAATAGCCAGAATCCTTTCACTAATCCTCCTCTTTCACAGCTTCTTAGTTGTGCTCATTCCATATTCGAAATTGGCAGAGATAAAAACTAGACGTATATAGTGTTTTACCTTCTTTACTTAAAATTACATTAGAATCCTAAAACTCTCTTGCTTAACAGCAGTAAAGTGCAATAATCTACAGCTGGGGTAAGATCAGCTCTTTCCAGGACTGTGTCCTGGCTGGGGTTCTGTGCCCATCTGCCCTGTGTCCTGTCTGTGCCCCTCTGCCCTGTGTCCTGGCATGGGTTCTGTGCCCCTCTGCCCTGTGTCCTGGATGGGGTTCTGTGCCCCTCTGCCCTGTGTCCTGGCTGGGGTTCTGTGCCCCTCTGCCCTGTGTCCTGGCTGGGGTTCTGTGCCCCTCTGCACTGTGTCCTGGCTGGGGTTCTGTGCCCCTCTGCACTGTGTCCTGGCTGGGGTTCTGTGCCCCTCTGCCCTGTGTCCTGGCTGGGGTTCTGTGCCCATCTGCCCTGTGTCCTGGCTGGGGTTCTGTGCCCCTGTGTCCTGGCTGTGCCCCGCTGTCCTGTGTCCTGGCTGGGGTTCTGTGCCCATCTGCCCTGTGTCCTGTCTGTGCCCCTCTGCCCTGTGTCCTGGCTGGGGTTCTGTGCCCCTCTGCCCTGTGTCCTGTCTGTGCCCCTCTGCCCTGTGTTCTGGCTGGGGTTCTGTGCCCCTCTGCACTGTGTCCTGGCTGGGGTTCTGTGCCCTGTGTTCTGGCTGGGGTTCTGTGCCCCTCTGCACTGTGTCCTGGCTGGGGTTCTGTGCCCCTCTGCCCTGTGTCCTGTCTGTGCCCCTCTGCCCTGTGTCCTGGCCTGGGTTCTGTGCCCCTCTGCCCTGTGTCCTGGATGGGGTTCTGTGCCCCTCTGCCCTGTGTCCTGGCTGGGGTTCTGTGCCCCTCTGCCCTGTGTCCTGGATGGGGTTCTGTGCCCCTCTGCCCTGTGTCCTGGCTGGGGTTCTGTGCCCCTCTGCCCTGTGTCCTGGCTGGGGTTCTGTGCCCCTCTGCACTGTGTCCTGGCTGGGGTTCTGTGCCCTGTGTTCTGGCTGGGGTTCTGTGCCCCTCTGCACTGTGTCCTGGCTGGGGTTCTGTGCCCCTCTGCCCTGTGTCCTGTCTGTGCCCCTCTGCCCTGTGTTCTGGCTGGGGTTCTGTGCTCCTCTGCCCTGTGTCCTGGCTGGGGTTCTGTGCCCCTGTGTCCTGGCTGGGGTTCTGTGCCCGTGTGTCCTGGCTGTGCCCCTCTGTCCTGTGTCCTGGCTGGGGTTCTGTGCCCATCTGCCCTGTGTCCTGTCTGTGCCCCTCTGCCCTGTGTCCTGGCTGGGGTTCTGTGCCCCTCTGCCCTGTGTCCTGGCTGGGGTTCTGTGCCCCTCTGCACTGTGTCCTGTCTGTGCCACAATGCCCTGTCTATATTTGGACTATAAATGTGGCCCCTGTGTCTGTATCCTCTCTATGAGTCTTTGACCCAATAATGGCAGAGTATGCTTGGTCTTGTAGCTCCTAGTATACACCTCCGTCTGTCCCTTGCGTGAAAAGCTGTCACTAACAATGAGTGTACGGCTCTGGTCTGGAAGCTGCTTTTTCCATGAACTCCGGCTGCTTGAGGTCGCTTTAAGAGCCATTAATTACAGCAGTTCTAGCTGTCTCCTGTATGAATGTAAAAAAAGAACAATTACCAGTGATTATACTTACCAATCCGAACACATCTAGCACAGTAGAAATGAAACAGGTGATGCAGAGCACTGTGGTGCCAGCAGCAAAAATATAATAAGGATTTGATTCCTGTTACATTTAAGCTTGTAACCAGACGTCAAAAGTCCTCACTTAGACACCACTGAAGTGCAGCTAAATCAGGTGCATTCACCTCTCCACTTAGAAGGCTTAAAAGTGTGAAAAGAATGTTGGTTTTTAAAGAACCATAATTACCCCAGATAGCAGCCAGGTCGAAATTAGATATTATTAGTTACTGGCACGAGTAACCTCTGACAATAATCGTTCTTTTGTTTGCAGCCACATACTGCACTTATATTGCTATGGAGACGTTTCAATAAAACAAAATGTACGTGAGTTTGAGTGCAAGTGTATTTCTATTCTATTTTTACCCTAGTTGATGACAGCTGCTTGTCAAGTTCCCAAGAGGTATGTTGTGTAGAAAAGGTAATAATGTAAGTAGATAACACTTGTAGACCCAATGGGGCTCGGGGCCAAAAGCAATTGACTCTCTCGTATCCCCAAACGTTAGCCGTGGTGCCGTATCTCACCCAGTTCCTCCTCTCACACTCCTGGCTGCGTGGAGAACTTCATCGGTGAGGCATCTTTATCCAGCAGACATTCTGCTTTTCCTGAGAGGTCCATCCCCAGTGTTGTTTATCACATTGGACTGAAATCTCCAGTTTTTGTGATGGAAGTGAACATGAAGCTGGTCTTGGAAGCAGAAGATGGTGACATCTCAACAATATCGTTATCGGCTACCAATTTATGTTTTAGTGTATAGTATAGGATAACTTTTACTAGATTCTTGTACAACTCACAGATAACTAGAAGTTGAGAGGGTATCTCGGGCCATCCGCAAAGTCACAATCAAGAGAAGTAAGGTTCTGGCTTTTACTGCAGAGAGGTAGACCTCCTGGGAACGACATCTGCCCTCCAGGAACTTTCAGCTGATCCTCCTGCGAGATAGGGTTGTGGAAGCTAATTAATTGATTTCAGAGAGTAAATGTATTAAACTGTTATTTCTGCAAATCGACGATATTCGGCGACTTTGACAGCTAAACAACAATGTCGACATTGCAGTTTTAAATTTAGCTGTCAGTCGCCGAATATAGGCGACTTGCAAAAATCACAGTTTAATACATTTACCCCCAGGACTAATGCTGCTGTTGTTATAGTTGTCCCCATTTTGAAACATATATTCCGAAGTGGAAGAACTATTCTTAATTACTACCATATGCTGTACTGTCTTGACTTCATTATATTGCACACAGTGCAGGGAAACAGCTGAATTAATAGCAAAGCATCACAAGCCGGAACCTTCTCCTTACACGCCGGAAGCCGACATACTTAACTGTATGCCGATGGGCTTACCGGTGGTGATTCGCGTCTGTTCCGATCTTCGTATCCTGTACCTGCAGTTCTCCATTTGTACCCGTTAGCCAGTGTCTCCAGCTTCCAAACTAAGGGGCACATTTATCATTAATCGGCAAAAGTGAGAAATGGTTATCAATCCTTATCGCAAGGATAAGGATTGAACTATTTCTCAAATTTATTCAAAAGGGAAAACAGAAACAGCAGTTCCGAAAAACTGCTGTTTCTGTGATAGAAAAAAATCACACTTACCCCCCTCTTCAGATGCGCTGTCTCGGGATCTCCTCTTCGTTCCTCTTCTTCCTTCAATTGCGCATGTGCAGTGCACATGCGCACAAAGTCCCCACTCTGTCTCTGCAACTATCGTTGCAGAGAGAGCGCGCTGAGTGACAGGGAGGGATCATGTGATCCCTCCACACATGCGCTGTCCAGCTCTGCTCTTCGGAGCAGAGCTGACAGCAGTGGATTACTTGAATTCTGATAATGTACGCCAGCTTAGATTTTTTTTTTTCGGGACTTGTTAAATTGCGGCCAGAGCAGTCACCATTCTGTTGAATGGTGACTGCTCGCAAAAACGATCAGGAGTGCAAAGCAGCAGATATCCATGATATCTGCTGCGATGCACCTTTAATAAATTTGCGAAGGGCACATCGGGACTTTAATTCCACGGTAAGTGCACAATAGTGCACTACCGTGATTTGTTAAATATGCCCCTAAACCTGGTATCCTGATATCCTGTGCCTGCAGTTCTTCGTTTGTACCCGTTAGCCAGTGTCTCCGGCTTCCAAGCCAAACCTGGTATTCTGTACCTGCATCTCTCTCCCACTGATTCTAATAGTCGCTACTCTTATCATCCTCTCCTGATGGTCTCGCCTGGTCCCGCGACCTGCGGAGGGAAACCGCAAAACCAAAATCTTGCGGGGATCCCTGCCAAACACCTTCACTTCACTAGACTCCGTGATTCACTGGTGGGTGGAGCTAAACAATGCAGACAGAGAAGAATCCTAAAGTCCTGCCTTGTTTTATGATAGTAACATCTGACCAACATGGATTCTTCAGGAGAACTATCTTACAAAGAAATCTTTCATCTGGTTGGCAGGGTGGAGCGTCAAGATACAACCCTACTTCAGTTGCTGCAATGTCTTCAAGCCCTCGCAACCGGCTGGACGCTCTACAAGGTTCTTTAGCTAATCCTCCTCCTACGGCAGTGGCTCCTCATACATTAACCTCTACAGCTCCCTATGCCTATTAAGTATAATGGAGACCCCAAAATTTGCTGTTTTTTTTTTAACCTGTTCTCCATTCACTTCAAGTTACTTCCACAGAACTTTCATACAGACAGCGCGACGGTCGCCTTCATTATTTCCCTGCTCTCAAGTCATACTTTTGCTTGAGGCTCTCCTTTTTGGAATCAAAATGATCCAATGCTCTAGGACTGTGCTGTCTTCACCACTTCCTTCCGTAAAGTCTTTGACGAGCCAGGTTGGGTTTCCTCTGCCGCCTTTAGCATCCTATGGCTTCGTCAGAGTTCACGTTCTGTAAGCCAGTATGTCCTTCAATTTAGCCACTTAAGAACTTCCCTCCTCACTTGATGCACTGATTTCTTTATGTAACCAGGCAGACATATCATCCTGCGAGAGAACGGTTGGAGAAAGAACTTGCCCATCGCACCGTGCTCAAGCTGGCACCTCGCTTCCAGACCCCTATCTCTTCAGATGAACCCATGCATCTTGGCTGCTCCCAACGCTTTCCTGAGGGACAGGAGAGGAGGTTGAAGAATATCCTCTGTCTTTACTGTGCTATCTCCTTGCCTCCTGTCATCTCTTTGCCACCTGCTTCAAGCATTCGGGAAACGCCAAATCCTAACCTTTTCAGTAGAGGTCGGGTTGGGTTCCTCCAAATCTCATTCCAGTATCTACAATTCCCATATTTGTTCCATTACTGTGACTCTTCATTGTCCTTGCGGTCAAATGAATACCTCCCCTTTCTAGACTCTGGAGCTGCAGGGAACTTCATTTCACCCAGTCTGGTGGTCCTTTCCTACCTCTCCACTTTAGTCATCACTGCTATTGATGGCAGCTACGTCTCTAATGGTGTCACCTGACAATGTGCCACTATCCTTACCCTTCAGATGGGAGACCTACATCAGGAACAGATCTCTTTCCTCATGCAACCTCGCAGCACTAGTCCTATCATTCTGGGCCTTCCCTGGCTTCATCTACATTCTCCTCAGCTGGATTGGTTGTCCTCCCAGCTCCTGCCCTGGGGTCCTGCTTGTGAGGCCCGTTGTCTTCAGAAGGTCACACCTCCTCAGCTGTTGCCTACACTGTCTGGGGCAGTCGACTCTTTCCTCCCTCCGCAATACTCTACCAACGAAGACGTTTTTAGCAGACAATATGAGACCTTGCCTCCTCATCACCCATCATCATCATCATCAACTTCATCATCAACATTTATTTATATAGCACCAGCAGATTCCATAGCGCTTTACAATTGGGAGTAAACAGTAATAAAACAATACTGGGTAATGCATACATACAAAGAGGTAAGAGGGCCCTGCTAGCAAGCTTACAGTCTATGGGACAATGGTTTGATACACAAGGGTAAGTGCTACATCATATTGAATATTTTTCTAGCTGGAATGCAAAGGTTACAAAGTATTTAGTGGGCTGTATGCTCAGTCACACAACTATGTTGGTCAGAGGGTTGTTGTCTTGTGTTAGCTGTGTAGAGGGTGGTAATGGGGTAACCTAGGGAGATTAAGAGGGTTGTACAGGAATATTATAAGCTTGTCTGAAGAGGTGGGTTTTCAGAGAATGGTTGAAGGTTTGAAGACTTGAGGAAAATCTTGTGGTGCGAGGGAGTGAATTCCATAAAGTGGGTACAGCCCGAAAAAAGTCCTGTAATCGGGAATGGGAGGATGTGATGAGAGTGGAAGAAGAGAGACGCAGATCTTGTGCAGAACGGAGGTGTCGAGTTGGGAGATATTTTTAGACGAGTGAGATGTATGTCAGTGCAATTTTGTGGATGGCCTTGTATGTTAGTAGAAGAAAAACAGGCAACCAATGTAGAGACTGACAGAATGACTCAGCAGGCGAAAAAATGATTTGCAAAAAAAATCAATCTAGCCACTTATTGCAAAATAGATTGTAGGGGTTCAAGTCTGACTTTGGGAAGTCCAGTAAGGATGGAATTACAATAGTCAATGTGTGAGATGATGAGTGCATGAATTAAAGTTTTTGCAGTGTCTTGTATGAGTTATGTACGTATTCTGGAAATGTTTTTTAGATGTATGCAGCGTAATGTATATATAGAGTTGATGTGGGGAACAAAGGATAGTTGCAAGTCAAGGATTACACCTAGGCAACGAGCTTGCGGAGTGGGATTTATGGTCATTTTGTCAACAGAAATAGAAAAGTCAGGCAGGGAACTTCTATTATTGGGTGGGAATATTAATAATTCAGTTTTTGATAGATTGAGTTTTATTTGGCGAGAGGACATCCAAGATGAAATGGCAGAAAGACAGTCAGTAACATGAGACAACACAGATGGTGAGAGATCAGGAGAGGATAGATAGATTTGTGATAGAGATGATACTGAAATCCAAAGGAGCTTATTAGTTTTCCAAGAGAAGTGGTGTAGATGGAGAATAGCAGAGGACCTAGGACTGAGACTTGTGGTCTCCAACTGATAAAGGAAGCGGAGTGGAGGTTGTTACAAAGAAATTAACAGTGAAAGAGTGATTAGATAGGTAGGATGAGAACCAGGATAGGACAATGCCTTCAAGACCTAGCGATTGTAGCGTCTGTATAAGGAGAGAGTGGTCAATAGTGTAGAATGCAGCAGAGAGATCCAGGAGATTTAGAAGAGAATGATTACCTTTAGTTTTAGCTGTGATCAGATCATTGACAACCTTGGTCAGAGCAGTCTCTGTGAAGTGTTGAGAGAGAGAGAGAGAGAGCCTGATTGAAGAGAATCCAATAGGTTGTTTGCAGAAAGGAAACGTGTGAGGCGAATGTAGGCAATTCTCTCGAAGTTTGGAGGAGCAAGGGAGCTGGGAGATGGGGTGGTCATTTGAGAGAGAGTTTGGGTTAGAATTTAGATTTTTTAGAATAGGAGTAATCACTGTGTGCTTGTATAGTGATAGAAAGAATCCAGTAGAGAAAGATAGATTACAGATTTTAGTTAGAGGTAGAATTAGCACAGAAGTCAAGGACCTACCAATTTGTGAGGGTATGGGATCAAGAAGACAGGAGGTAGAGTAGGAAGATAAGAACAGTGTAGATACTTCCTCTTCATTTGTGAGATCAAATGAAGAGAGGGTGTTAGAGGATGCTGGGAAGGAATTGAGCTGATTGCTAGTCGAGGGAGATGATACCCTATAAAGTTCACCAACTACAGCAGGCAGTTCATTCAAGGTTTCTCCATACTTATTGCTCCCATAGTGGCACTGACTCGCAAAGGAGCCGATGTCAAAAAGTGGTCTATGGCAGCTTGTGAAACCTATTCTTAAGCAACTGGACACCACTGTACCCTTCTTTCTGGAAGTTGATGCCTCTTCTGTTGGGATAGGAGCGGTACTCTCTCAGAAACATTCTCGGCGGACTACATTTGTGTGTTTTTTTGTTTTTTTTTGCGTTAATTCTTTCCTGATGAAAAGAAATAGGCTATCTGTGACAAGAAACCCCTAGCCATGAATTTGGCCCTCACCAAATGGAGGTCTAGATGGGGGGATGTGCTTCAGATGAGAATAAGAGGATAATGGGGATGTGCTACAAGGAGGGTGAGAGGGTAACGGGGATGTGTTACAGGGGAGGGGTGAAAGGATAACCGGGATGTGTTACAGGGGAGGGGTCCAAGGGTAATGGGGATGTGTTACATGGGAGGGGTGAGAGGGTAGAGGGGGGGTAACAGGGATGTGTTAGAGGGGAGGGTGAGAGGGTAGCAGACAGATGTGTTACAGGGGGGGTGAGAAGGTAACGGGGATGTGTTAGAAGGGAGGGTGACAGGGTAATGGGGATGTGTTAGAGGGGAGGGTGAGAGGGTAACTGGGATGTGTTACAGGGGAGGGGTGAGAGGGTAACGGGGATGTGTTAGAGGGGAGGGTGAGAGGGTAGCAGACAGATGTGTTACAGGGGGGGTGAGAAGGTAATGGGGATGTGTTAGAGGGGAGGGTGAGAGGGTAATGGGGATGTGTTAGAGGAGAGGGTTAGAGGGTACCGGGGATGTGTTAGAGGGGAGGGTGAAAGGGTACCGGGGATGTGTTAGAGGGGAGGGTGAGAGGGTACCGGGGATGTGTTAGAGGGGAGGGTGAGAGGGTACCGGGGATGTGTTAGAGGGGAGGGTGATAGGGTACCAGGGATGTGTTAGAGGGGAGGGTGGGAGGGTAGCAGACGGATGTCTTACAGGGGGGGTGAGGGTAGCGGGGTGTGTTAGAAGAGAGGGTAGCAGGGGATGTGTTACAGGGGAGGGTTAGAGGGTACCGGGGATGTGTTAGAGGGGAGGGTGAGAGGGTAACGGGGATGTGTTAGATGGGAGGGTGAGAGGGTACCGGGGATGTGTTAGGGGGAGGGTGAGAGGGTAACGGGGATGTGTTAGAGGGGAGGGTGGCAGGGTTGCAGGGGGATGTGTTACCACAGAGGTGAGAAGTGGGGAGAAATTTGTTACTACAGTAGTTTGAAAGGCCAAATATGTTAAATGGGAGGGGCATGGCTTGCTCCTTATGGGGTGTATATACACACCTAACTGGTGGCATACACTTCTGTCTCCATGGGGATTTTTTATTTACAAAATTGAGAGGTGCGCCATAAGTACAAAGAGGTTCCTGTAGAAAATTCTACATTTTTTACATGTTTAGGTAAGTACATTTTTTTTATTTCAGGCCCTTTAAATGAGTTCTCTTTCCTAGTACAGTCATTTTAACACAAAATTCTGATCGCGGCTCAGGGAGCTGCGAGCAATAATCAATGTTGAAATTACCGTAGTAACAGTAATAATGTGTATCAATTACCGTAGTAACAGTAATAATGTGTATCAATTACCGTAGTAATGATAATGATGCGCAGGACAACACAGGAATTTGAATCTGCCCCCTAATGTTGTCCTGAGACTCGTGCTTTAACCTGCGCCCCTTCTGTGACATTAGGAGCTGAGTTCTCCAGACTAGACAAAAGCAAGAAGGGGAAATACAGACAGACCTCAGTCTCTTCTGAAATACACATCGAAGGTTATCAGTTTTACTTTTTTTCACATCAAATCTAATGTTTAATATTAAAGCGACTCTACAATATCTCAAGAATAAATTTATTTCCTCTTCTTTTTATTGTGTTGAAGTCCTTACGCTTCATCCGTAGAAATGTTTTTAAGCGTCTTCTAATAAGTTCCAATGAAACACTGAATATTGTGTTATAG
Organism: Mixophyes fleayi; assembly: GCF_038048845.1. Classification (NCBI taxonomy): domain Eukaryota; kingdom Metazoa; phylum Chordata; class Amphibia; order Anura; family Limnodynastidae; genus Mixophyes; species Mixophyes fleayi. The sequence continues at coordinate 5,785,788 of NC_134402.1, forward strand.
GGATATCATGTATCATTTATATGCTGCTTCCTGCAGTTACCATAATAAAACACTATAAATGTTTTACAAATAGAAAAACATTAATCCGGACAGAGGCTCCTTATCTAGTCAGTCATCCTGCAGCCCTCTGATCTGTAATATCTGTATGGTGCACTTGGCACCCCCCTATCAGTGCACAATGCTGATAACCGCAGCTGTACACTTCCTTCTATCAACTGACAGTTTGTGTTACATAAACAGGGGGTAGAGACCTATGAACCAACTGTAATGTGATCGCCAGTCACAAGGAGACCATTCCAGCCCGCTGTCAATGAGTGTGAGCCAGCCCCATTGTAATAACCCCAGTGTTCGCAATGCCTTTGTGTGTGTGTGTGTGTGTGTGTGTGTGTGTGTGTGTGTGTGTGTGTGTGTGTATATATATATATATATATATATATATATAATGTGTGTGTATGAATGTCCTGTAATGTATCTTATTTCTGCAGGAGTACTGATAAATGTACTGTATACAATACAAGCGTCATTTCTATTATTTCTTGTTCAGGGGATTCTATCTTGATTCCCTCAAAGTAATATTTTTTTCTAGATTGAAGTTGCCGTCAGACAAAATTGCTAATTACTATGGAACACACATGATGTTGCTGTTCATCCTGCTCTGGGAAGTGTGGGTGGTCTGTCCCTTTTTTTGGGAGAACATTTTTTTTCTAGGATGGGATTGCCATCAGTAAATTTCTGGGAAAACTAACCACTAGGGGGCGCGGTCCGTGTGTGTAACTGGTCACATGGCCTGCGAGTCGCAGGAAAAGTTACATTTGTTTCACGTGCTCTTCAGCGCAGATTAGAGTCTTTCTCCCTTACTCACCGAATGCTGCTAGGTGCAATCCTATCCCCAGGTCATAGATTCCTGGTGTTCTCTGTAATTGTGCAATATATAGATTTTGGGGGGAGTTTGATAGAATGGAGGTTTACATGGTGATTTGCCTTTAGTTAATTAGGTAAATTGCAAATTGCCATGTAACACTAGAAAATAAGATGGGTCACCTCTACACACAACTGCACAGGTGTCTGAGCAGACAACACGTGACTAAACATATGTTACACGTATGTGTACCACACAGCTTTCAAATATTCCAAAAGGGGACATTGTGTGCGGAGGGGTGGTCAAAAAACATTGTTTTTTTTTTTCATGCACAATATTATGTACGCTAATAATTGTACATTGCAATTAGGCTTATAATCTGGGTCACACCTACGCAATTATTGTTCAGATCACATGATAGACGACCATTTGGTCAGATACCTCGTTAATGTGTACGCTCCCACGATCATGGTTTATCGTCCCAAAACACATTGCATTGTTTGATTGGTTTTATAAACTTCCTAAAAGTCCCGATCAAAGACGGAATGATTTTGGGCAAAATTTGGAAGTGTGTCTGTCGGATATTATATAGCAGCAGTGTAGTCAGATATCTGTGCAGTGTGTCAGCGTCTGATACTCAGCCTGTGCTGTTCATGTGACAAGGCCACTGTATAGGAACACTAAATACCAGTTGTCTTATATATAAGCTGAGGACTATAATCCTTTATTATAAGCGATATCACTTACTGGGAAAGGATGTGGTTGGGAACAGGGGCACAGCCTACGTTATCTATGGCTGATGGTCACACGATAGGAGTGCCAGTCTCTCCTGTCCGGTCCTCTGTCCAATTACAGTTCTAGACTTCAAAACAAAACCTTTTCCCTAAACATGGTGGATCTAGCCAAGCCCTGACCCCCCCCCCCCCATCTAGCCAAGCCCTGACCCCCCCCCCCCATCTAGCCAAGCCCTGACCCCCCCCCCCCATCTAGCCAAGCCCTGACCCCCCCCCATCTAGCCAAGCCCTAAACCCCCCCCATCTAGCCAAGCCCTGACCCCCCCCATCTAGCCAAGCCCTGACCCCCCCATCTAGCCAAGCCCTGACCCCCCCCCATCTAGCCAAGCCCTGACCCCCGCCCCCCATCTAGCCAAGCCCTGACCCCCCCCATCAGGCCAATGGGTGGGACAATAAGAATAGTCATTATGCTGAGCAATAACAAAGCCTCTCTCATGTAATCACTATTACTGCTGATTCCTTGTACTGTCCCTTTAATGGAGGAAACACCAAAATTCGCTGTTCTTCAACTTTCCTTGAACTGAGAGAGATGCACAGAAACCAGATCTATTGGAAATGATCAATAGATCTCTCTGCAGCATTCACTCCTTTCCTGCCAAAATTTGCATTTAGCTTCAAGATTTGATTCCTCTTATTTACTCTGGGTCTATACTAGTAAAATATTTATACTTCCTGCTGGGCGAAGCAGCTTATTAGTGTTCCCCTCACTTGGTCTTATCATTAGCATTAAAAAAGAACATATTATTGGCTTATTGCTGGCTGAGTTATATAATGATATCAGCTATAGATATAGTGAGCAGGAATAATGCAATTTATGTACTGTACTTCTCACTGTCTGGGATGCCCGTACAGTCCGACTTCCCTTGTTCTGTATGCTGGGAGTAATATATGTGTGTAACTGCACAGTACCACTTCCCTTGTTCTGTATGCTGGGAGTAATATATGTGTGTAACTGCACAGTACCACTTCCCTTGTTCTGTATGCTGGGAGTAATATATGTGTGTAACTGCACAGTACCACTTCCCTTGTTCTCTATGCTGGGGTAATATGTGTGTGTATCTGCACAGTACCACTTCCCTTGTTCTGTATGCTGGGGTAATATGTGTGTGTATCTGCACAGTACCACTTCCCTTGTTCTGTATGCTGGGGTAATATGTGTGTGTATCTGCACAGTACCACTTCCCTTGTTCTGTATGCTGGGGTAATATATGTGTGTATCTGCACAGTACCACTTCCCTTGTTCTCTATGCTGGGTGTAATATGTGTGTGTATCTGCACAGTACCACTTCCCTTGTTCTGTATGCTGGGGTAATATGTGTGTGTATCTGCACAGTACCACTTCCCTTGTTATCTATGCTGGGTGTAATATGTGTGTGTATCTGCACAGTACCACTTCCCTTGTTCTGTGCTGGGGTAATATGTGTGTGTATCTGCACAGTACCACTTCCCTTGTTCTGTATGCTGGGGTAATATATGTGTGTATCTGCACAGTACCACTTCCCTTGTTCTCTATGCTGGGTGTAATATGTGTGTGTATCTGCACAGTACCACTTCCCTTGTTCTGTATGCTGGGGTAATATATGTGTGTGTATCTGCACAGTACCACTTCCCTTGTTCTGTATGCTGGGGTAATATATGTGTGTATCTGCACAGTCCCACTTCCCTTGTTCTGTATGCTGGGGTAATATGTGTGTGTATCTGCACAGTACCACTCCCCTTGTTCTGTATGCTGGGGTAATATATGTGTGTATCTGCACAGTACCACTTCCCTTGTTCTGTATACTGGGTGTAATATGTGTGTGTATCTGCACAGTACCAATTCCCTTGTGCTGTATGCTGGGGTAATATATGTGTGTATTTGCACAGTACCACTTCCCTTGATATGTATGCTGGGTGTAATATATGTGTGTATCTGCACAGTACAACTTCCCTTGTTCTGTATAGTGTGGTTAATGTATGTGTGTATCCGCACAGTCCCACTTCCCTTGATCTGTATGCTGGGGTTAATATATGTGTGTATCTGCACAGTACCACTTCCCTTGTTCTGTATAGTGTGGTTAATATATGTGTGTATCCGCACAGTACCACTTCCCTTGATCTGTATGCTGGGTGTAATATGTGTGTGTATCCGCACAGTACCACTTCCCGTGTTCTCTATGCTGGGTGTAATATGTGTGTGTATCTGCACAGTACCACTTCCCTTGTTCTGTATAGTGTGGTTAATGTATGTGTGTATCTGCACAGTACCACTTCCCTTGTTCTGTATGCTGGGGTTAATATATGTGTGTATCTGCACAGTACCACTTCCCTTGGTCATTTTGCCCCTGTATTATTTCTCCAGTGAGCATTAGACAGCTGTGGTCACAGAGAAGACCCTCGTCTTGATGTAGATAGCCTAGAAACAGAGCAGAGATCATATACCGACCGACCACATCGATTTACACTTCAAAAACCTATATTTCACTTCACAAGAAATCCAATATAACCACAAAATAAATGGCCGTCTGTTGACTGTCATTATTCAGCGGCTGAGGAGGATCTCCAGGGATCTTACGGGTTCTGAAGATCTATAAATATGTGAAAATATTTCTCCTCTACGTCTCTCTCACACCTCACTCCTGACATTCGCCGGCTGTCTCCCAGCAACTCTCTGGTGAAATGCTTTTAATAAGTGTCAACATTATGGAGAAACCTCTTTAGAACGGCAACTTGGAATGAAATAAAAGAGATGAAACTGTTATTTGTTGCGACGGAATTTCAAATACTATGAAACTACAAATAGACTAAAGCTGAAGCAGTTGGATGTATGAACATGCATTGCACACAGCAAGTGTAAGGAATTCTGCTGAACACACAGAAACACACTCTCCTCATCATGTTCACCACACCCTGGCCTGGTGGTTGTGGAGATAACTGTGTGACCATATCTATATTATATACTATAAGGGACCGTCTGCAGAGAGCCTTGTTAGTAATACAAATGTTGTTATAAGTTGATGCTTTGATATTGTGTTTCGTGTACATAATGAACCTGTATCATTAACGAAAGTAAGGCAAAAAAAGGAGTTTTCTCCCAGACAAAACCATGTTTCAATGAAAGGGGTGCAAATTAGTATATTATTTTGTACATTAGATAAATACTGTGTTTTTTTTTATATAGCACACAAATACTTCATAGCTTTATTTTTACACTGAAATATAAAGTTGATCTAGGACATGCCCTTCCCCAACTATAAATCTGTCCCCACATTTTAAATTTACCTCCCCCTCCAATGTAACTTAGTTTTACCCAGGTGCAAAGGTTATCATCATCATCATCATTTATTTATATAGGCCCAACATATTCCGTAGCGCTTTACAATTGGGGACAGACATAATAAACTAATAAACAAACTGGGTAAAACAGACAAAGAGGTGAGAAGGCTGCTCGCAAGCTTACAGTCTATGGGACAATGGGAGTTGACACATGAGGTTAAGTCTACATTTTGCATCTTGGCCCAGCCAGGCTGCAAAGGTAAAAGTGACTTATAGGCTAAATGATGCTGTCACACAACAATGTTGGTCAGGGGGTAGTTGTCTTGTGTGAAATTGTGAAACAGGCGGTAATCGGCTAAGGTAGTGAGGTTAAGAGGGTGGTTGAGGAATATTATAAGCTTGTCTGAAGAGGTAGGTTTTCAGAGAACGCTTAAAAGTTTGTAGACAAGATGAGAGTCTTATTGTGCGAGGGAGAGAATTCCATAGATTGGGGGGAGCCCGAAAAAAGTCCTGTAACCAGGAATGGGAGGATGTAATGAGGGTGGATGAGAGACGCAGATCTTGATCAAGGGCCGTTGCTAAGGTTTGGTGAAAATGATGTACTGCCATCTCGGGATGAGAATTTAGAGATAGGGGAAAGAAGGTGTTGGAGAAAGGTGGAAAATTGTTGAAGATTAATAGAATTAAGATTTCTGCGGGTGTGAGAAGGCTTGGTAGAGTTAGACAGTAGAGAGGTTAGAGCAGTGGGGGTGAGCGTGTAGCTGATAAGGTGACGATCCGAGAGGGGGAAGGGTGTGTTAAGAAAATTAGAAACTGAGCATAGTCTAGAGAAAACAAGATCAAGGCAGTGGCCATCCTTATGAGTAGATGATTCAATCCACTGGGAGAGGTCAAGTGAGGAGGTTAGAGAGAGTAGTTTGGAAGCTACTTTGGAAGGTGGGTTATCAATGGAGATGTTGAAATCACCCATGATGATGGTGGGGATGTCTGAAGATAAGAAGTGAGGGAGCCATGCAGAGAAATCCTCAATAAATTGTTGGTGTGCTCCAGGGAGACGATAGATCACCGCAACACGTAGAGAGAATGGATTAAAAATTAGAATAGCATCTACTTCAAAAGATGTGAACGTGAGTGATGGGACATTTGGTAGAACTGTAAACGTGCACTGTGGGGAGAGAAGTAGTCCAACCCCACCTCCTTGTCTGCCTTCAGGTCTGGAGGTGTGGGTGAGATGGAGGCCACCATGTGAAAGTGCTGCAGGTGAGGCAGTGTCTGATTGCATGAGCCATGTTTCTGTTATTGCCAGAAGGTTGAGGTTTTTTGAGAGGAAGAGATCATGAATGGAGGTAAGTTTGCTACAAACAGAGCGTGCATTCCAAAGGGCACATTTAAAGGACTTTGGAAGAGAGGGGAGAGAGGTGATGTGTTTGAGGTTTGCTATAGAGCGGTAGTGCTCTGACGTATGTGTGTGTGAGGAGTGTGGGGGACCTGGATTAGGTGATATATCACCAGCTAATAGAAGAGTGAGAGAAAGATAGGCAAGGGCATTGTAAGATGTGTGACTTTTTATTTTCTGGCGATTTGTTAAACATTGTTATAAAAGGAGTAAAAGCAAAAGTTAGGGGATTGCAAAGAATTACCTATTCGCAGTGTTCCACATAGATAGACAAGTAATGCAGAAATAGGCTGTGCCACATGTAGCTTATTGCTGGAAGCAAAATCAAGTCAAATGTAGTCCAATGTTTGTCCAACTGTGTTGTCTAACTGTGCATTTTCTAACACTTTGTGAGAAACACACACTTAGTGTAGAAATCACACACGTCTCACCCCACATACGTCACCCCTTAGACTTATGTTACTCAATTTTTTTGCTTTACTTATCTTAATGAATCATGTATGTATGTATGGTTAGAATACTTCCACAGATTCACCATAACCAACCATTCATATTAAGCATGTACAGCTGCTGTTATTTCATGGTCCTAATTCTTCTGGTTGCTCAGCGGGTCTATGGGTATAAATTAGTTGGTTTCCCCCAATAGTAACCGGTCACATAAGTTAAGGGATTAGCATAGACATGACAACTCACCACGGAACAGCAGCTATAATGTATCCGTCATTTATACTGGACAAGGAATCCATCTGGAATCATTAGATAATTCATTCCTTATTATATCATTCATTACTTGGAGATTAATAAATAGAGGATAGGTTATTTTATTATATTGTGAATAGTAGATATATAATTACTGAATGTGATTAACTGTTCAGTTGGGAGATGAGACCATGAGACGTTATACGAGAGTGGAGACGAGATAATAGAATCCTGTGATTTGTAAATGAGTCTGTTTCATTGCAGATGTACCCAAAGCCCCCCCTGAAGGCCAATCACTGCATGGAATGTATGGAGGGTATGTTATTGTCACGTTGTATAGAAGGAGCTTATAGCACCCTCATTCTTCATGTGTCTATCAGCCACCTCTGACCATCTAATCTTCATGTCTCTGCAGACTTTGTACATAGCAGCATTACCTGATTTGCCTGTTTTTATTTTACTTCCTAGCTTTATAGTGGCTATTGGAGTCTTGTAGATTTGTGTATTTGCCCATACCTTCTCACCCCCCATTTATTTCATTAGTTACTGTAATACAACCCAACCCCTGTTCCTGTACTTGTCATTGGCCACCTTGATGAATAAGCCCCGTTATCTGCATATTGTACTTTAAATCAGATGTTGATTGATAGAAAATGTGTTTGTTCTACTTTATGGAAAGTAATTAGACACAATGCAAATAGATGTGAGCGTGAAAACAGAATGTTCTCTTCAGCTGTTTCCTTGTCAGAGAATTATTTATCACTTGTGGAAGATCTTTCTTCAAATAAAAGGGATGCTCACGTTTCCTCTGCAGCATATAGTCTGTCACTGACACGGTGACTACATTTCTAATCAGAAACATTGACTAGAATTCAAAGTCATTATATTGCTGTTATAGTGTAATTCCGTAAGGACCACAGGAAGGCAGAGGCAATGGAGCAGCCTTCTGTACCAGCCACCAGAACATGCACACTGTATTGTACACTAGTCACGAGGCAATTAACTCTATTATATACTAGCCACCAGGCAATGCCCTCTGTATTATATACCAGTCACCAGCCAGTGCACTCTGTATTATATACCAGTCACCAGGCAATGCCCTCTGTATTATATGCTAGGCATCAGGCAATGCCCTCTGTATAATATACCAGTCACCAGCCAGTACACTCTGTATTATATACCAGTCACCAGCCAGTGCACTCTGTATTATATACTAGCCACCAGAATATGCACACTGTATTTTATCCTAGTCACCAGGCAATTCACTCTGTATTATAAACTAGTCACAAGGCAATTGGCTAGGATATAATACAGAGAGCATTGCCTGGTGGTTGGTATATAATAGAGCTACCAGGCAATGCCTTCTGTATTATATATTAACCACCAGACAATGCACTCTGTATTATATACTAGCCACCAGGCAATGCACTCTGTATTATATACTAGCCACCAGGCAATGCTCTCTGTACTATACACTAGCCACCAGACAATGCTCTCTGTATTATATACTAGCCACCAGACAATGCACTCTGTATTATATACTAGCCACTAGGCAATGCTCTATATTAAAAGCGCTACGCAATTTGCTGGCACTATATAAATAAATTATATTATATACTAGCCACTAGGCAATGCTCTCTGTATTACATACCAGCCAGCAGGTAATGCTCTCTGTATTATATACTAGCCACTAGGCAATGCTCTCTGTATTATATACTAGCCACTAGGCAATGCACTCTGTATTATATAGTAGCCACCAGACAAAGCACTCTGTATTCTATACTAGCCACCAGGTAATGCACTCTGTATTATATAATAGCCACCAGACAATGCACTCTGTATTATATAGTAGCCACCAGACAAAGCACTCTGTATTATTTACTAGCCACCAGGCAATGCACTTTGTATTATATACTAGCCACCAGGCAATGCACTCTGTATTATATACTAGCCACCAGGCAATACTCTCTGTATTATATACTAGCCACCAGACAATGCTCTCTTTATTATATACTAGCCACCAGGTAATGCACTCTGTATTATATACTAGCCACCAGGCAATGAACTCTGTATTATATACTAGCCACCAGGCAATGCACTCTGTATTATATACTAGCCACCAGACAATGCTCTCTTTATTATATACTAGCCACCAGGTAATGCACTCTGTATTATATACTAGCCACCAGGCAATGAACTCTGTATTATATACTAGCCACTAGGCAATGCTCTATATTAAAAGCGCTACGCAATTTGCTGGCACTATATAAATAAATGATATTATATACTAGCCACTAGGCAATGCTCTCTGTATTACATACCAGCCAGCAGGCAATGCTCTCTGTATTATATACTAGCCACTAGGCAATGCACTCTGTATTATATACTAGCCACTAGGCAATGCTCTCTGTATTATATACTAGCCACTAGGCAATGCACTCTGTATTATATATTAGCCACCAGACAAAGCACTCTGTATTCTATACTAGCCACCAGGTAATGCACTCTGTATTATATAATAGCCACCAGGTAATGCACTCTGTATTATATACTATCCACCAGGCAATGCACTCTGTATTATATAATAGCCACCAGGTAATGCACTCTGTATTATATACTATCCACCAGGCAATGCACTCTGTATTATATAATAGCCACTAGGCAATGCACTCTGTATTATATATTAGCCACCAGACAAAGCACTCTGTATTCTATACTAGCCACCAGGTAATGCACTCTGTATTATATAATAGCCACCAGGTAATGCACTCTGTATTATATACTATCCACCAGGCAATGCTCTCTGTATTATATAATAGCCACCAGGTAATGCACTCTATATTATATAGTAGCCACTAGGCAATGCTCTCTGTATTATATACTAGCCACCAGGCAATGCAATCTGTATTATATACTAGCCACCAGGCAATGCACTCTGTATTATATAGTAGCCACCAGACAATGCACTCTGTATTATATAGTAGCCACCAGACAAAGCACTCTGTATTATTTACTAGCCACAAGGCAATGCACTCTGTATTATATACTAGCCACCATGCAATACTCTCTGTATTATATACTAGCCACCAGGCAATGAACTCTGTATTATATACTAGCTACCAGGCAATGCACTCTCATTGTTCACCTTGGGTTACAGGACAGTTTATCTGGAGAGTAGTTTTCTTAAATGTCGTCCAATATGTCAGGGACCAGGGCAGAATATCCATGTATGTTTGTATGGGCTGTAATGTTAGTTTTATATATATTATATTATATATCTATATATTACTGTACACTGGTGTGTAGTGACTACTTTCTATTAAATCTGCAGGGCCCAGAGCATTCATTTTAACAACTGCTGTATACACCACTGAGCAGAGACCTGGGTTGTGTCCGATTAGTCAGTCCTATCTCAAAACATATAATTTCTTTTGGATTGAAGCTTGTGATTTTTTTCTATTTAATTCAGGCGTTGTTCTGCTGGCATATAAATAAGTGCTGGATGAATGATTGTGTGTTCATTTGTAGAAGAAGAGGCATGCTGTGCTTTATTATTTGAACTTTTTGACCTATCTCAGACATTCACCAATAGTTAGGAGATGTGACAAGTAGCTTTTTATGCCTTTAATTTAGATAAAAGAACATTGAAGATAGAACTGCACAGCTGGGACCATGTAACAAATAGAAAAACTTGATGGATCTGTCGATTCTTTTCTGCTAACAAAATATTTTCTGTTGTCTTTCTGGTCCCCATCTGGATTGGCAATTATCTTTCCACTTAGAGCAAGAAGTTGATATAGGACGGGAACCCATTGTTGTGTCCTCTGTACTGGCACATCAGATACAGGACCTTACCATGGATGCACAGAGCGAAGTCATTATATAACGTCTGGTGATTATGGTGGATCAAGGGCATGGCCTAATTTATCCTGATTTTCCAAGCAGGGATGTTGAAGTTTTAAGTGAAAAATTGGGACTTGTTCTGACCAAAAAATCCTTTCCAAACATTCTGTCAGGTATCAAATAATGTAAAAGTTCTAGGAAACAATTTCAACCTATAATTCAATTATGGCAAAATAAGTATGAGGAATGAAAGATTTTAGATGTAAAAAAAAACATGACGGACCCATTACTCTAACATTAGAGTTTGAGTGCTGGCTTTATCTTGTGGGTCTATTGCTGATATTCAGTGGTAACGCTGCTTATCGCTACCAGAGAAAATCGCCTATTGCAGCAAAATACAATATCACTGAGCGATAATCATCAATACTGGGCGCGTTAAGAGTTAACGTATCGCTTTGCGTTGGCCAGTCTGAGGGAATGTGCCAGTGGGAGACCCGGCTGCCCACTCATGCAAATCCCAGACAAAAAGTAAAAAATATATTTAAAAACGTAAAAACAGCTTATCCCTGGGGAAATCTGACAAATATTACTGCCAGCAAGGGGCTACCACGGGCAATAGCAGGGAAGCCTATCACGGTGTATCAGCCAGCTTATAGCGCGTTTCACTCTACAATAACTAGGTCCCTATGAACAAGTGTCCCAGTACCGCATTCCTGACGTCATCCAACAACATTGTAGTACACTGTGAATGAACCACGTCTTTGTGAAGGATTATAGAGGTTTATTTAAGTCAAGGCATACATTCCGTACATAGTACACAGAACCAATAATACATAACATCTGGCAAGAAAATATTTGGTTACAAGTAAAAAAATAAAATTTGAGTACATTTCCTTATAAAGGGTTCTCAGGGAAACACTGGCGTCGGCGGGGACTGTAAAAGGGTTCAAATTTGATTAACAGTGACGACTCCTATTGCCCGTAGCTGGGGGGTTAGGAAGCTGATGATGGATAATGTATTAGTTACAGACGAGAAGTGCCACGTTTAGTGGGATACACACATTCCTCAGTAGTTTATAGTTAAGGGGGATCATTAAGTAACAGGGGTGATTTTATCTTTGTGGAATTACGCCCAATGGAGAACGTGTGAAGTAACGGACATGACAAAAAGTGGGGTAGGAAGGTGTAAGACGTTTGCATCAAATATATAACTGGGAAAATTGTGCTTGTAAAGATTCCATCAGAAGTAAAATGTGGCGGCAGTTCCACAAATGCAGCAGATGTCAAACAACTTATTGCGCATGAGCTGAGGGTGTCAGGTGATCATGTGACACATCCACCCCAAGCAGACTTGTATCTTACATGCGCCCGCAGGAGGTGAAGACTGGTATTAGATGCCTTTCACACTTTCCAGGCATTAAAATAAGTAAAAACAGTAAAATATACAATAGCGACAAATGTAATGGCTCAAATGTGCAGAATTTTAGGTGAAAAATGTAAAAGCTGAATTAATGGAAGGAAAGGTTCTAAAGTGATATTTGCGGACTTTGAGGCGTTTATATTTTCCACAATGGCCACTGCCATCTAGGCTGAGAATCCCACAAGAAGTTGCACCAAGACAAGAAACTTGTTATACCGCAGCAGATAAACACATTGGACCATAATTAAATCCGCTGCGCTCGCCCATACGCTCTGGTAAGTAAATGTAGCGCGGGATCACAAAGATTCCATTTACGCCACCATCTTCCTCTCACTAATGAAAATACAGCTGTTGTTTATACAGAAGTTTAACTAAATAATCCCGTCAGACAGTTTGATGCCCGACATGAGGATTAAAGCTATATAACATTGTTAACAGTATTTACTGCCATTGTGTTGACATGGAGAGGTGGTAATTGGTGAAACAGTAATGAATCATAGCTAGTGTCCCTTCAGATATATTAAGTAATGATAATATTACTTTATGAGATGTATATCTGTGTTTCGGGTGCTCTGTCAATTGTTCTCAAGTGCTGGGAGTTCCGTCTCGCGTTACATTTGCCATCAGTTGGAAAGGAAATCAATGGCAGCTCGGACAGTCTTTGAAGTTTTCACGTCCATGGCAGTTACCTTGATCTCCGTGTCTCCAAACTGCATGCTGGCCTTAATCTCCCGGCGAAGTATCTTCCCGTTGGCCTCGTTGATGTCCGGCAAGTCCAGGTTGATGGTTCCGCACTTTCTGACGCCGGGATCGGTAATGTACACCACGTCATCCGTAGAAGAGCAATAAATGTTGATGATGATTTTACGTTGACCAAGTCGTGCCGGGCAGTAGCTCCGCTGCACAATGTCACCGAGGGCCACCGACTGGTCCACGGACACAAACTTGTCGAAGATATCTGTGCACCAATTCTTTCCCTCTTTAACAAGGAGTTTTTCTTTTGGGTGTTTCTCTTCCACAAACTTGTTAAGGACACCAACCCCATAGGTCAGGGGCGAGCGCCTCACCCTCACGATGGTTGGGTCCAGGCCAAACAGAACGGCTCCCTTGAGTATTGTTAGACCAACATCTTGAGGGATGATGACCCGACAGACCTCGCTGAAAGCCGACTGGACAGCATTCTGCAACATTGGTGACTCGGCAAAGCCACCCACCAGGAAGAGATACTTGATGCCCTTCACCTCAGGTTTATTCATGAGGTCCTCTACAAATAAGAAGATAAAACCAATGATGTCATTATTTACAACATAAAGCAAGAACATTCCTCCTTCCATAGAGTTGTTCTATAACCAGCATTATTCCCATCTGTCCCCGAAATAATAGTTTGTTCCTAGATAAATGCTGAAGGTGAGGGTGGACACACTGTCCAGTGTCTATGGCTGTTATGTACAGATAACCGGCAGGATGGCCTAGACCAGTGGATCCCAAACTTTTTCAGTTCAAGGCACCCCTAAGCCCAAATAATTACCAAGTAGTCCCCCTCCTTGCTTACCACTGGCCCTGGCCGAAGCACCCCTGTGAGATCACAGAGGCACCCCAGTGAGATCACGAGGCACCCTAGTGAGATCACGAGGCACCCATGTGAGATCACCGAGGCACCCATGTGAGATCACCGAGGCACCCTTGTGAGATCACCGAGGCACCCATGTGAGATCACCGAGGCACCCTTGTGAGATCACCGAGGCACCCTTGTGAGATCACCGAGGCACCCATGTGAGATCACCGAGGCACCCTTGTGAGATCACCGAGGCACCCTTGTGAGATCACCGAGGCACCCTTGTGAGATCACGAGGCACCCATGTGAGATCACCGAGGCACCCTTGTGAGATCACCGAGGCACCCATGTGAGATCACCGAGGCACCCTTGTGAGATCACCGAGGCACCCTTGTGAGATCACCGAGGCACCCATGTGAGATCACCGAGGCACCCATGTGAGATCACCGAGGCACCCTAGTGAGATCACCGAGGCACCCTTGTGAGATCACCGAGGCACCCTAGTGAGATCACCGAGGCACCCTTGTGAGATCACCGAGGCACCCATGTGAGATCACCGAGGCACCCTTGTGAGATCACCGAGGCACCCATGTGAGATCACCGAGGCACCCTTGTGAGATCACCGAGGCACCCATGTGAGATCACCGAGGCACCCTTGTGAGATCACCGAGGCACCCTTGTGAGATCACCGAGGCACCCTTGTGAGATCACCGAGGCACCCATGTGAGATCACCGAGGCACCCTTGTGAGATCACCGAGGCACCCATGTGAGATCACCGAGGCACCCTTGTGAGATCACCGAGGCACCCATGTGAGATCACCGAGGCACCCATGTGAGATCACCGAGGCACCCTAGTGAGATCACCGAGGCACCCTTGTGAGATCACCGAGGCACCCTTGTGAGATCACCGAGGCACCCTTGTGAGATCACCGAGGCACCCTTGTGAGATCACCGAGGCACCCTTGTGAGATCACCGAGGCACCCTAGTGAGATCACCGAGGCACCCTTGTGAGATCACTGAGGCACCCTTGTGAGATCACCGAGGCACCATGTGAGATCACCGAGGCACCTCAGTGAGATCACCGAGGCACCTCAGTGAGATCACCGAGGCACCCTTGTGAGATCACCGAGGCACCTCAGTGAGATCACCGAGGCACCCTAGTGAGATCACCGAGGCACCATGTGAGATCACCGAGGCACCTCAGTGAGATCACCGAGGCACCCTAGTGAGATCACGAGGCACCTCAGTGAGCCACGGCGCACAGTTTGGGAACCACTGGCCTAGACGTTCTCCTGCCTGAGACATCACCTATGATGGTGTCGCTCACGTCTCTTACACTAACCACGTTTCACACTTACAGGCCCGGGCCTAGGGCAACAGACTGTTCCCGTTACACACCTGAGATGCTAATACATATATAACCCCTGTATATAACGTCTGTACACACTGAGCTGATGTCATTGCTTATAACTGGTAAATTGTGATCTCATCACTTCAGTCTCCATTAGGACGTTATATACGTGTGTTATAAGGACCAGCACTCCACCTACTGTAAATCGGTGTTGATGTGGTCACAGAATTCATCTACGAGTTATAATATTGTTATAATTTACAATACATTATCCCATATATTATAAATATGTTGCATTCGGCTAAATTTGAGTTTAATCCTTTCCATGTATTTATTCTAGATAAATGGGGGATAGAAGCATTAAGCAGTGACAGAGGGGGTATGATTGTGACAGATAAAGAGATTTAAATCTAGCATAAAGATGCTGCGGGATAGTACACTATAAAAGACACCTATCTGAGCTCTACTATTACATTATACAAGACTGGGAACATTACCCATTTTGTCTTTTACAACATGAAGTCTGTATATATATATATATATCTCCATCCATTATGGCCTCCTGCTGTCTAGTAATCAGGATGATATGAGGGCACTGGGCATATGAAAAGTGGGGACAGCACACAGGTTTGGGTCTTATATCCCCCCCCTACAATGTTTGGGAGAGAGATGTTTTCATCCATCCCAGTGGTTTGTGTGATTCCCAGAATGTAGTCCCCTATGTTTGTATTGCTGCAGTTTAGATTCCAGCGGATGGGACAGGTGTAATCCAACCTATCAGGTAAGACCACCGATCCCTGGAATATCCGGACGACAGGAATGTTGGAGAAATGGCAGGGCACACGGTATTGTTGGGGATTCGAGTAAATTATTTCATCCAACAATAAAACAAGGTCCTGCTTATTCTTATATAAAATAACATCTCGGTATATAGATTCTGTACGGGTGTCTGCCTATAATCACCCCCAACACGGCTGCGATTGGTGATGGCAGTGACTGTAGTGGAGGGGTCACTGTTCTCAGATGTATAGGGGGTCTCACATGGCCGAAAGATCCACACTGATTGCTGGGGGTATACCGGGACTGTGTATTTCATCCACTGATGCACACAGGCCACATAAGAACATAGAGGTACGATACTACTTATCTGAGGAATAAGTTCATTGTTTTCTAAACTTTACTGCTTCTGCTGACAGCTTATGGGACGTCTTAAAGACCAGCAGAGGTAAATTTTGTAGGACAAGAAGGATCCAGATGTGATCTCCTACAAGTCAAAAACCTGAATATGTATGCATCACTGACACCCCTGTGTATGAATGACCCAATCAGCACAGAGTATTTCTGCACAGCAGGTCTGCCTAGCTGTCACTCAAACTCTGCCTGCTCAGAGAGAGAAGCTCCTCCCCCTACAACAGTTTTCTCCGGCAGAGGAGTGTCGGAGAGTATTTAACTCAGTAACCAACATAAATACATAAAGAACGTGTATATATATATATATATATATATATATATATATATATATATATATATACATAATAATGTAGCATGGTGGTTTTTACTGTCTATTTCAGTTACATACATAGGATCATATCTGACTTAATCTTCGCGGTTGACGTGTACTTGGCTTCCTGTTTATCCCTCTCCTGAACCGTCTCTCAATGTAATTTTATGTTTGGAATTCTTGTTTTGCTTCTCAGCTGCAGATATGTTCCAATTACTTTGTCTATTACCTGTAAATCCCCCTAAATCATTACACTCCCCGCCTCGCTGATACAAAGAAGCATTTAGGTCTCATCATTCTGCCGACAGACTATGGAGATAATCATTCAGCTTAATCCCTGAATTGTGTAAGATCCTATTGTAGCTCTGTGTATAATTCCTGCACACTCGCTCTGGGGCTTCCAATTCATTATTAATGACACCAAGTGCACAGGAGGAAGACGCTTCACTGGAGCCGTAAATAATCTGTATCTGTTACATCTCCGGTGGGACCTGACTGATGGATCATTGTGTAATCCCACCCGGGACACCACAGCAGAATACAATTCATCTTCCACACAGACTGCTTGTTCACAGAGAGAGAGAGCTGGAACCATTTATTTAATTAATATCCTCAATTAATAATGATTAATTTTTCTGCTGATTTATGGATTAAATACAGCGCTCGTGAATGCTGTTTTATTACCACTTCTGCACAAGATCCAATAAAGTAATTTTGGAAGGAAATTAGTCCAAGCTTTCCCACCCCCTAGTACTGTTCTCTGTCTGGAACCAGACTACCATGATGCAAAGTAAGACCTTCAGCTCAGACAACTCACATCTAGGGGTGGCACATAGGAGGGTCTGACCTCATCTCTGCTTCTTAACCTGCTCCTGTTCGCTCTCCTCACTCCCCAGTACATCTTGTAGAGTCAATCACCTGGGCTCCCTCCTGCAGTCACTCTAATAGCTGCATGAGAACGGACAGCTGCAGTGTGGGTCCTGGAAGGGAGAGGAAGTGTCCTTACTCCTTGGATGGATGTATCACACTGCTCTTCCTCCTGCAGTTACTGTATTAGCTGCATGAGGACTGACAGCTGGAATACGGGTCCCGAAGAGGAAAGGAAGTATGTTAATTGTGCTCTCAGTCAGTGAAGTTGTTAATACAGTAGTGACTGCAGGAAGAAGCGTGGGTGATTGGATGTATGTATCACACTGCTCTTCCTCCTGCAGTTACTGTATTAGCTGTATGAGGACTGACAGATGGAGTACAGGTCCCAGAAGGGAGAGGTTAGTGTCCTACTTGTGCTCTCAGTCAATGAAGTTGTTAATACAGTGAGTGCAGGAGGAAGCGTGGGTGATTGGATGTATCACACACTGCTCTTCCTCCTGCAGTTACTGTATTAGCTGTATGAGGACTGACAGCTGGAGTACGGGTACCAGAAGGGAGAGGCAGTGTGCTAGTTGTGCCCTCAGTCAGTGATGTTACTAGTACAGTGACTGCAGGAGAAAGCGTGGTTGCTTGGATGTATCACACACTGCTCTTCCTCCTGCAGTTACAGTATTAGCTGTATGAGGACTGACAGCTGGAGTACGGTTTCCAGAAGGGAGAGGCAGTGTGCTAGTTGTGCCCTCAGTCAGTGATGTTACTAGTACAGTGACTGCAGGAGGAAGCGTGGTTGATTGGATGTATCACACACTGCTCTTCCTCCTGCAGTTACTGTATTAGCTGTATGAGGACTGACAGCTGGAGTACGGGTTCCAGAAGGGAGAGGCAGTGTGCTAGTTGTGCCCTCAGTCAGTGATGTTACTAATACAGTGAGTGCAGGAGGAAGCGTGGGTGATTGGATGTATCACACACTGCTCTTCCTCCTGCAGTTACTGTATTAGCTGTATGAGGACTGACAGCTGGAGTACGGGTTCCAGAAGGGAGAGGCAGTGTGCTAGTTGTGCCCTCAGTCAGTGATGTTACTAATACAGTGACTGCAGGAAGAAGCGTGGGTGATTGGATGTATCACACTGCTCTTCCTCCTGCAGTTAATGTATTAGCTGTATGAGGACTGACAGCTGGAGAACGGGTACCAGAAGGGAGAGACAGTGTGCTAGTTGTGCCCTCAGTCAGTGATGTTACTAGTACAGTGACTGCAGGAGGAAGCGTGGTTGATTGGATGTATCACACACTGCTCTTCCTCCTGCAGTTACTGTATTAGCTGTATGAGGACTGACAGCTGGAGTACGGGTACCAGAAGGGAGAGGCAGTGTGCTAGTTGTGCCCTCAGTCAGTGATGTACTAATACAGTGAGTGCAGGAGGAAGCGTCGGTGATTGGATGTATCACACTGCTCTTCCTCCTGCAATCAGTGGTTTAGACTGGCTTCACGGAGGTACTGTGATAAAAGAGAGGGTAGTTTTGCCCCTCCCCAGAAACCACTTACCCTTTAATAATGGAGATATATTTTTGTACAAGTATTATTTGCATTTTATATTATAACTCTACAATGAAACTGCACATAACATGGAGGCCTTCTCCCCACTTCCATGACCTAAACTAAACTGGTTGATTTCTATTTGGATCTGTACATTACACCCTGTTAGTACTTGTACAAGAATAATGTGTTTACAGCCCTGTCCAAGTTCTTTGCTCCTTTTAAACCTCTCGATATCCACAGAATTGACAATCACAGTAATTATTTCCCACATCTATCCATCGCCTGCTCCTCAGTTCTGGACAGCTGCAGAATCCATATTTACAGCCTATCTTCCCAGATGCACAGTCTATACTCCCGCTTCAGGGGGGGATTTCTTGTTCTATAAGCAATGCTGCAAGGGAGAGGGAGGAGCAGCAACATAGGTTGTACACACACAAGTTCTATTTTACCCGTCTAATCACATATTAGTTCCCATCTGTACTTTACGGGCACTATCCTGCGCTACCCTCCTGACGCTTAGCACTGACCCCTGGTTCTAGCTCTATGGCCTGATGCAGCATAGGTGTGTATTATATTATCTATAATATAATGTGCTATAACAGTACAGCACGTTATAATGAGCTGGAGTCTAGGAAGGGGGAAAAGTCCTAGAAGTAGATTTACTAAAACTTCTTAAAAGGAAAAGTGGATGTGTTGCCCATAGCAGCCAATCAGATACTAGCTATTATTTATCTTGTACCTTCTAGAACATGATAGCTAGAATCTGATTGGTTGCTATGGGCAACACCCCCACTGTTCCTTTTTAGATGTTTTAGTAAATGTTATGTGATGATTCTCACAAGATGTCTTTATATCATCAGGTAAAGGTATTTATTGTCACTTAATGTACTGCTGTATGATATATCTTACCTATGTGCTGGACGATCTGTTGGATTGTGGGCTGGAAGAGTTCATTCATGGCCTCGGACGACATCCGCAGCATCCCCTGGGACGACCACTTCACAAAGTTCACACTGCGAGAAATAAACAAACGTCAGCGGACGACGGAGTTATCAGGAAACGGAGACATTGTTCATATCATACTACATCAAAAACATGGAGCATTCTGGGCCTAAGAGCTAATGGTTTGGCTATGTTTGTATTATTACATCAGAAAACCTCTTAATCAAAATAGTCCCCAGATCATCAAAAAGACATTGTCTCAGTGGTTAACACCTCTGGATATAGAGATGCCCCTTGGTAATTAGTCTATAAGGACAACTAAAACGGTATACACTATATGGACAGAAGTATTTGGCCACACCTGTTAATTATTGAATTGAGGTGTTTCAATCAGACCCATTGCCAGAGCTGTATAAAATCCAGCACCAGTCATGTAGTCTCCATTTTCAAACATTTGTTATACAAAGTGGGTCATTATGAAGAGCTCAGTGACACCAAGCGTGGTACTGTGATAGGATGGCACCTATGCAACAAGACGGTTTGTGAAATGTCATCCCTGCTGGATATTCTATGGTCAACTGTAAGTGATATTATTAGAAAGTGGAAGCGTTTAGGAACAACAGCAACTCAGCCACGAAGCTGAAGACCACGTAAAATCACACAGCGGGATCAACGACTTCTTAGGACCATGGTGCATAAAAGAATGTTCAGCTGATTCCAAAGCTGAAGAGTTCTGAACTTCCACTGGCATTGATGTAAGCACAAAATCTGTGCGGCAGGATCTTAATGGAATGTGTTTCCATGGCCGAAAAGCTGCATGCAGCCTCACATCACCAATGATGGAGTGGTATAAAGCACACCGACACTGGACTGTGGAGCAGTGGAAACATGTTCTGTGGAGTGATGAATCGCGCTTCTCTGTTTGGCAGTCAGATGGGTGAGTCTGGGTTTGGCAGATGCCAGGAGAACGTTACCTGCCTGACTGCATTGCGCCAACTGTGAAGTTTGGTGGAGGAGGGATAATGATATGGGGCTGTCACTCAGGGTTTGGGCTAGGCCCCTTATCTCCAGTGAAGGGCAATCTTAATGCTTCAGCATACTAAGTAATTTTGGACAATGTTATGCTTCCAACTTTGTGGGAAACAGTTTGGGGAAGGCCCTGGACTCAACCCCATCAAAAACCTTTGGGATGAACTGGAACAGAGATTGCGAGCCAGACCTTCTCATCCAACATCAGTGCCTGACCTCATAAATGCTCTATAGAATTAATGGACACAAATTCCGACAAACACTCCAACATTTTGTGGAGCCTTCCAAGAAGAGAGGAAGCTGTTATCACTGCAAAACTCCATATTAAAGTATATGTATTTGAATACAAGGTCATTACAGTGCCTGATGGAGTAATAGTCAAGTGTCTGAATACTTTTGTCCATATAGTGTATATAACTAGGTAGATGGAATCTGTGGGTTTATTACTGATAAAGAGGTTTGTTTAGTTTAGATTTTATCACATTGTTAAGAGATTTTATAACGCGCCTCTATATTAACATTGTTGTGCTGAGACAGCAGATCCGAATTTGCAAGAATGTGCGCTGGGGGTGAGCACCAATCCTGCCATGGAGGGATCAGAAGATCCCCGTCCTGCGAGGCTGTCCCCATTGGTTATAACGCTGTCTTCATAGGGTGTTAGCTGTGGAGGACAAGCTCTGAATTTCGGAGCTTGATAAATAGCGCATAATCACAGTCCCCACAGACACCTGCGGCCACTGGATTTGGAAACGATGAGGCTGAAAGATTACTGTGGCAGTATGATACAGGACACAATGACCGCACGCAGGATAAGATGTAGTCACCCCACCAGATGTAAAAACAGCCTCAATTATATCTGAACATCCCCGTTTTGAGCCCATGCACCCTACAACCAAAATGAAGGACAAAATTGCAGCATCCATATTGGCAGCTTTAACTATAGAGCAGATAGAAACCGGGCTCTCAGGTAAAGGCTCAGATGGCTGCTTGTGGCCCTAGTTCAGAGGTCCCTTAATTCAGATTAAGGGACCGATGCAACACTAAAAACAGCTGCAGCTCACACAATGCAGTAACAATGTAGACTTGTTTTATTAATTTCTACTCACTACGTGTTAACATAAATGTAAATGATATTTTGATGATGGTGTCATTTTAAATATTTTCAAATTCAATGTAGTTAGCAAATGCCAATAAGTTAAAGTCTTGTGTAGGTGTAACGTCCCTTAAACAACAGTGACACCTGCAGGAATAAGAGAGTAATGCAGATGAGCATTATAAAATACAAGAATCACTTATAGCAGTGTTTCACAACTCCAGTCCTCAGGACCCCCTAGCAGTACATGTTTTCCACATCTCCTTGCTGGAGCACAGGTGTATTCATTACTGACTGACACAGTGTAGCAGGTGGTATAATTATTTCACTGGTCACCTGGCAATCCTGCACTGTTAGTGGGTCCTGAGGACTGGATTTGAGAAACACAGACTTATAGGAACTGCATTGCAAAAGCTCATTATACTGTATAGAATTTTCCACATCTTATTAGATAAATCTTGTTGATGATTTTCCCGTTATCGGAGTTCCCTGCTTTGGAATAACTGCAGATCCGTATTAGACAGATGCTGGGATTAATCTCAGCCAGTGCCCTGTTTTCCTGCATCGCTGAAGTCATTACGCTCTCGCTCTGTCAATAATGGATAAGTATCAGCTGCATCAATAGTAAATTATCAGAGCGCATAAGAGAGAAGATCGTTCCCTGCGGACTCATTGATAGCTGTGTATGGAGGGAAGAATTAATGACACATTACACCACACTGATCAATAAGAAGAGTGATAGCATTAGTAAGGATGTAGCGGACTGATACCTGACCCTGGCTCCGGCACCCAGTGTGTGCTCAGTGTTACACTGGCTGAACACATCACGTTACAGCACCTGGATGTATTGTGGCAGGTACTGAAATATTCATTACCTGTCAGCATGATCCCCACCCTGATCTGGGAGCTGTCACACTAGACTTGAGACACTCCAGGTGTTGTGAAACTACAAGTCCCAGCATACCCTTCTCGCAATAAACTGCTATATATTGGCAAAGCATGCTGGGGCTTGTAGTTTCACAACACCTGGAGTGTCACAGGTTAGCCAACACTGCACTAGACTGATGTCAGTGTCCGCCTTTATACAGCAAGTGTCCAGGTGGGATGTTCCCACCTCCTTAACGCTCCACCCCTGAGGGTCCTGTAACATTTACACTTCTCTATCCACCCTCACATCACCTGCTCTTCCTCAGGGCAGTCTCCACGTTCTGCCCCTTGTGTCTCCTGTAGAAGTCAATGAAGGAGAAGGGGAGGGAGATGTTCAGGTGGTTGGACCTCTGTGGGGCCGCCGTTCTCTTTCTGGCTTCAAACGCGATCATCAGATCCACCCAGGCTGCCGGACGCTTGACTTTAAAGGTTTCGATGAAGTCTTCACTGAAAATCTTGCACAACATTTTCTCAAAGGCGAGGTCCACACCAACAGCCCCGTAAGGTCCACCTGTCCGGCCAGAGAACATTCCCAGTTATTCACCGTTTTATATCTGGACTGAGTCTCCTGTTATAGTTCATGTAATTACATTTCATCATTAGTTTAGCATGTGATACATAAGCCTGACAGTTACATGACTGACATTTATGTGGTCGACACCATAAAATAGACAGGGTTGAAAAGTCGACAATAATGACATTGACAGTATTATTAGGTAGTATTATAAAACAGTATTAGGGCGACAATTGAAATGTAGACAGTATTAATAGGGTGATTACCCTAACCATAGAATATTGTCTGCATTTCGATTGTCGACATTAGAATTGTCATCCTAAAGTTGTCGACTTTCTGAATATCGACAAAAGAATGTCTAGCCTGGACCGCATACCTCTGTTTAGTACTAATAGTAGGGATTATATTATATTTATTGGTCTTCCGGCTGAGGGATCTCACTGACCTTTGTGTGTGGCCAGGACTGGTGATGTCCGCCATCGTCACACAACCCGGGTGGATGTTGCATGTACTAAATGACTAAATAAAGTGCTGAAATACATAATAAGTACCCAGCAGATTGAAAGGCCGTGTTTGAGGCATCTCCGTGTACGCACTCTGTTCTTCAGGGAAGAACATGGGTTTGTGGGTGTGCTGGGTCACTCGACTGGTACTATAAATGGTACATAATACAGTATAATTTGCTTGTAATGATGATGGCCTCTCCCCATCCTGTTTCCCGAACCTTTTTTCTGTCTATTTATCTAATTGTGAAATGTCTTGAAGAAGATATCATGTAGCTATTAACAATCTCTGACCATTTTCATGGCTAGAAGGATATGGTATATTAATCATGTGCAGGGGCTGATTTATTGTGGAGTGTAAGCTCTACAGCTCCAGCGTTAGGGCGTTGTCTCATCACCTTATACATCCAAGGATAATACGGCTGGTCTCTTAGATAAACCCACAGGCGGTACGTTTCCCGATGTCTGTTCTGTTATTGCCGTCTCTGGTTGGTTATTATAAAATAATGCTTTCCCCAAACCTTCAATATCGTCCAAAGTCTTTTACTTCCACTTTTGCCAGTTTCAATGACTCCAATTTCCGTGACACTAATATGTTGTTTTCTTACATCTCATCCACTTTTAAATAATAATACAATATTCTGATTTTCATGGTGTTTTTTTCAAGGGTTTTCTATTGTTTTTTTAAATAGAAAATATGGAAGGAAACAACATTGGTGCGTTTTCCTTTTTGCGCAAATTTATCAATCCAGCACCCAGTGGTAAATAATTACGTTATCATGGGCTTTCCTGGTCATTTAGTAATGTACCACGGTGATCCTGGGCCTAGTTCTGTAAGGATTACCGTGGTACCTTGGGGCCTCGTACATTGTATATCAGCTCACCTGAAGCCTTGTATAGTTCCTTAAGAGTCCCCTGGGCCTGTTCTATCTGATGGACTGTGAGATCCACCGTCCCTCCACCACAGTCCGCCACGATGTACCGGTCCCCTACAACACAAAGATATGGATACCGTGATGCCTCTGGCCGGACAGTAAATGGGAGACAGAGAATTTAGGTTAAAATGTTAGGAGTGGCCCCTTGTAAGATCAGACAGGACCCTTCATAGGTAGAGCTAGACACTCCTTGGTTTATATGGCAGGGGCTGGAGGTATAGTACATTGGTATCTGATTCCGTGACTGACTGATGCCTATAACGCTAGACCCAGGACAGGACACAGATAATGGGCCACGGATGCTGTGAGCTCTACTCCAATCTATGATCTGCAGCCCACATCAGAGCAGCAGCTTAGTGGATCCTCTGCGGACTAACTGGACTCCTGCTAATTACATGACTTGCTGACCTCTAACACACAGTGACACCCTCATAACATAAATACAGCGCAGGACTTGGCAGACAGCCAAAGGTGAAGCCCTCACATGGGTCCATAAACCTGGAATAATGTAAATTATCCCATGTTGTCTTCCTACCATGCAAGGTATAGTCTATGGCTCACACCAATGACCAGAATGAGCCGGCACTTATAAGATTATAGGAAGACAGAAACTTTCCTGCTGGAAGGAAGTGAACAGCAGCCCCGGGTCAGAGCTTTCTCCTATGTACTATTAGGTGACTGATTACCATGTCCACCAGGGGGCGCTGACATACACAGAGCTCCGTTAGTTAAAGAGCATCTGTCGCACACAGTGGAAGCTGCCATACTGTGGGCTGAATGGGCTGAACCATTACCCATTAAAATGTAGCCTATCACAAGCAAGCAGAGACATCACTGATGGACTTCATTAGCCATATCTATGAGGCCCTGGGTCCTGAGCTGCAATCTGTTCGTCAGTAATGGCACAATGCACACGATGGTCACTTCCACAGTGTGTAGGCATCAGATGTGCTATTTAAAAATATATTTTATTGCTAATTTCCATTCACTGCAACAGTGAAATTGGTGAAATATCCGCTCACTTTTGCTTGCGCCCCGCGGAGAAGCCAGTAAAATTGAGCGTTACTTTTTACTGTATAAATGGTAATAGTGCGCAGCCACGATGTTCCGCGATGATCAGTAAAACTTTCCTCTAGTCTCCAAACCTTCAAGCGTTCTCTGAAAACCCACCTCTTCAGACAAGCTTATATTATTCCTCTACCACTCTCTTAATCTCCCCTATTACCACTCTCTACACAGCTAACACAAGACAACAACCCTCTGACCAACATTGCCACACACAGCGCAGTCAGTACTTTTACCTTTGCATTCTAGCTGGTCCAATGTGCAATATGATGTAGCACATGTCCTTGTGTTTCATACTCCCATTGTCCTATAGATTGTAAGCTTGCGAGCAGGGTTCTCTTACCTCTCTGTCTGTCTGTATTACCCAGTATTGTCTTATTAATGTTTGTTCTCAATTGTAAAGTGCTACGGAATCTGCTGGCGCTATATAAATAAATGTTGATGATGGTGATGATGATCTGCCCCTTTATGTCATGTGATGCTCACGTGTCATCATGTAACATGTAGTATGTGATGTGTACAGGCCGGGCTCTCTCTCACTTCTGCTTCGCCCCACAAGTATCTCTGAATAATTTGCTGCAGGAGGTTTATAGGTCTCCTGGATTGTGAGACGCTCTCCTCTCAGAGGCAACATAACAGTTTATTTTTAGATCCGTGTCCAACACGTTGTTCAGTATCCGGCTCCAGCAACACCACAGTACTGACCTCATCATGTTAATACACACGCGTGTCATAAAAACGTTTTACTGCACATTATACAGAGCTGCCAATATCTACTTTATAGCTGCTGGCTGGATGGTACGTACAGCCTGGAGAGGAGACCGGAGGCTGGGCGGGCGGGTGTCGGGCGAGGTCACCCTGACTGGGAAACTCCTCGGTGGTCTTGTGTCTATTTATGACTTTTATGTAACCTTTAATCCTCATATTATAAGTGGTTATAATGCCTCTTTAACACAACTTATCTCCTGAGAATAACAAAACATCAACCTTGACTCATAGTCAGTCTGAAGCGATTCCTGGGAATTTCGGGTAGGTGTCCGCGAGGGAGCACCAGCTATCCCAATCCGAGTCCTTAGGATACGTCACACAGTCCTTTTACACTATTAAAATTTTAATAATTTTATTGATGTATGATGTACATATACATTATTTTATACCTAATTTTATTTTGATTCTGTTTATATCTACGCACAGCAATTTAAAATGACAAAGGAGAATTATAACTCTTGTTTTATTGTTTTATTATTGCAATCATGCAATGTTAGGATTTTATTTTTGAAACATCAATAAAGTTATTCCAATTTTAACACTATAAAAAGAGGCAGAAAGGAGATGGCACCAATCCTTGACCACAGGACGAAATGCGTCAGCACAGGCTATACTGAAGGTGCTTTGATCCACTCATCAACATCATCATCATTTATTTATATAGCGCCACTAATTCCGCAGTCAGTAAGTAATTTGCGTTCCAGGACCCTCCGGACAGAGGATTAAGTGCAAGGTATACTCAGGGAAAGGATAGGGCAAGAATTCCTTCTTCATTCCCACTGCCGAGTGCCGAGCGCCAAATACAAACACATCAAAGGAGCATAAACATGTTGTTATTGGGTGTTTTTGGATATTTTAGTGTGTGTGCATAGAGTCACTTAACAGTATAATTTGAGATTGACTACTGGGTGTTTTTACAACCCACAAGCAGCAGGGAAACGCTGATATTTTATGGTGTTTAGTATATCCTTACTAAGAATAAAGGATCATATAGGGTGTGAAGTTACAATAGTTTAAAAATTTGTCAGACTAGATGGGCCAAGCGGCTCTCATCTGCCGTCAGATTCTATATTTATATATATATCAGAGCGGTTTAGTTCTCCTGTAGGACCACACGTTATTAACCCTTACCTGCCTGCATCTCCGACCACAGCTCTCCCATCCCAGTTTCAACTAGAAATGTCCGACTGTGTCGAGATCTCCGAAGCTGCTCTCTTGCTGGTAAGGAAGGACACATTGGTTAGAGGAGAGTCTCTTCATAGTATTTACCATTGTGGCACACTTTCCCAATCAGCGGTTTCATGCAGGTGGGTGTGGCCTGTTTTATGGCGACACACGGACTGACAGACGGATAGGACAAGTCCTATAACCTTACTACCAAGGTAAAAGCCCCTCTTTGCTGGCATTTGTTTTGAGCACTAGGGAAGGAGGTACATTTATGTGTATGCCTCTCTCTCTCACAGTTGGATATAGAAACAGGCCTCTGAGTTTGGACCCCTACATTTTGGTACCTGTAACTTGATATCTTGACAGGGTCCAATGGTGACTAACAACCTGCTACTCTTGAAAGCGAACAAGTCTCAGAGGAACGCCCTGTTCTCTAGTGAAACTTGCATATAATTTTGCAGAGAATTCCCTCATCCTTAACGTCAAACACCTTTACTGTGCACGTTATTACCACTAGAGGGCAGCAGAGGAATTAATACCAATACTTTACCAATCACCCTATTATCATATGGGGCTTAATATGAATGAAAGATGTTTAGATCCTGTTTAACCCTTTCACTGCCAGTGGTCTGTGCTGTACTTTTGCCTGCAGCTGAGGTTGATGGGATTTCCTTTGGCAGCGCAGTTAGGTAAATATGTGTTTAAAGTATAATTTCTGCTTTGTGAGTTTGTTTTAGGGGTTATATATACAGTATATTTACAGTCCCCACATCTGCGGTGGCCGGGTGTAAGGAGCTCTGTGTGGGTGATGGCAGTGAGAAGGTTACGCACCTTGTCTGAAGCTGGAGTCAATGCTCTGGTCGGAGGGGAAGCCATTGAAGAACGCCTTGCAGCTGAGGTCGATGAGCTGGTGGAGACGGAGCTTTCTGCAGTAGATGGAGGCGGCTTCTGGCTCCAGCGCAATCAGGAGCTGATCTGGGTTTTCTGGAGATACCAAACCGGCCTAGGAATTAAGAAGACTCAGAGTGAGGGCGATTCTTTCAGAAACAAATCACCATAGATGCTAATGCTAGTCACAGACTATGGAGTGTAGTTTAGGGTGCAGCTCCTCAATTTCACCTCGGCAGCTTTATACTCTCCGCAGCTCAATCTGACATTTTGTTTAGCTGTGTGACTACAATATACACCATTGTGATGTTCTATCAGATGTAGGCTGACGTTGTGTTACTGCTGACAATCACAGATGTAAAGATTACCAAGTAAGCGGCTTCTCTCATGAATTGCTTGGCGGGCTGCTTCCATATGGCGGGCACTGTTATCACCCATCGGATGGCTTCTTTCTCATTCAGAGATGGGCACTGGTCCCTGAGTTCCTGTTTACAAGAAAAACCCATCCATGAATGAACTCTGCAATACTAGTGTTTCATGACCTTATAGAATAATTACACTTTATCACCAGGACAGTATGAGCCGCAGTGGCTAAGTCTGTTCTTGTCTCAGCTGTTGACTAGTATCCTGGACGCTGTCCTATCAGTCTGAATTCCTCTTCCGTCCGGCTGGCTGTCACAGCCGGGACACATTGTTCAGTTGTATGACTACAATCACCAATCTCTGTGGGGGGCCCGCTCCCAATGGAGCATTCCTATTGGTCCCTATTAGTTTAAATGCCTGGGTGGGCTTAGCATCCCTGCCGGTTATAGCCTTTTGCTCTGCATTACGTTTGCCTGTTGTGTTGCTGAAACCATATACCTATGATTGTCTACCTGTTGCCTGACCCTGCTTATCCCTGGCTGCTACCCATCTCCACCCCTAGCTTGTTCTTTGGACCTTCCTTGCCAGCTGCCCGCCCTGACCTTCTGGCTTGACCCTGACTTCAGTTGTTCGCTGTCTGCCCTCGACCACATGATTCGTTACTGGTTACTCTGCCACCTGGGGTACTACTACTCCTAGTCTCATTACCCAACAATACCTGGTAACTAAGATAAGCTCTTACTACTCTGAGTATAAGACCTGGCGACATCTGAGTACCTGTGAGCATATTACGCTCTACGGGAAAGGCGGCTGCTATAGGTGAAGATCTCTATCTGCCTTGTTCTAGGAGCTTAGCTAGTTTCTAATGGGAGCTGTAACAGGTAGATCAGTTGGCTGCTGCCTAAATTAACCCGTTGTGTGTGTCTATGTGTGTGGGTCTGTCAGTGTGTGTGTATCTGTGTGTGTGTGTGTGTGTGTGGTATAGAATTATTTAGACTGTAAAATCCACTGGGTCAGGGACTGATGTGACTATAATATAATCTCTGTACAGCGCTGTGTAATATGTAGGCGCTATATTAAGGTTTATATAAATATTAATGGTGTACATTAGCTATTGTTACACAACCTATTTCCTGCTATTTTCTTCTTACTTTGTGAATACAGATGAAAAAAAACATATTTAAATATCAGCTTTATCTTCTACAATAATTGTTTGTACGTTATCATTCAGTGGCCTAATATTTCCACTTTTTATCCTACGTATACCACATGGGGACCCACAATCCCCTTCTAGACAAGAAATACAAGGAAAGTAATTGCGCTGGTACATGTAACCCTACATCCACATGTACACTGACTCCATGTTACAGGCCGGAATCAAGCGTGTTTCATACCTGTTCTGTGTGTAGTATTCATATCTATTAGAGATAAGAAGTTGGGAGACATGTTCTAGCGTGTCCCTGACCTGTAACGCGTAACACTGACCTGTACCGCGTGACACTGAACTGTACCGCGTGACACTGACCTCTACCGCGTGACACTGACCTGTACCGCCTGTACCACGTGACCCTGACCTGTACCGCGTGATACTGACCTGTAGCATGTGACACTGACCTCTACCGCGTGACACTAACCTGTACCGCCTGTACCGCGTGACCCTGACCTGTACCACGTGATACTGACCTGTACCGCGTGACACTGACCTGTACCGCGTGTACCACGTGATACTGACCTGTACCGCGTGATACTGACCTGTACTGCCTGTACCGCGTGACCCTGACCTGTACCACGTGACACTGACCTGTACCGCGTGACCCTGACCTGTACCACGTGACACTGACCTGTACCGTGTGACACTGACCTGTACCGCGTGTTCCTTGAAGAATCTTAAGGCGTGGGCAAAGACCACTAGTGCCTGCACCTTCTTCCCATTCACCGCTTCCAGCTCCGTCTTCATGGTGAGGTCCTGAGAGACAAAAACATATAGTTATAGATAGACCCGAGGCATCTTCCCTATTATACAGAGATTACTATCTGGATATAGTGACATGATAACCAGGAATATATAGATCTCCAAACCTAACAAGTGTCCAGCGCCCAACCTCAGATTAGGAGCATTTGTAACAATTCCATGAACATTTCGCCCTCTGTATCGTCACACGTAGGACCCCCCCTCCGTAATGTCACACATAGGACCCCCCTCCGTAATGTCACACGTATGACCCCCCCCTCCGTAATGTCACACGTAGGACCCCCCCCCTCTGTAATGTCACACAAAGGACCCCCCTCCGTAATGTCACATGAAGGACCCCCCCTCCGTAATGTCACACGAAGGAACCCCTCCGTAATGTCACACGTAGGACCCCCCTCTGCAATGTCACACATAGGACCCGCCCCTCTGTAATGTCACACAAAGAACCCCCCTCCGTAATGTCACACGAAGGACCCCCCTCTGTAATGTCACACAAAGGATCCCCCTCCATAATGTCACACGAAGGACCCCCCCTCCGTAATGTCACACGAAGGACCCCCCTCCATAATGTCACACGAAGGACCCCCCCCTCCGTAATGTCACACGAAGGACCCCCCTCCGTAATGTCACACAAAGGACCCCCCTCCGTAATGTCACACGAAGGACCCCCCCCTCCGTAATGTCACACGAAGGAACCCCTCCGTAATGTCACACGTAAGACCCCCCTCCGTAATATCTGACGTAGGACCCCCCCTCCGTAATGTCACACGAAGGACCCCCCCTCCGTAATGTCACACGAAGGACCCCCCTCCGTAATGTCACACGAAGGAACCCCTCCGTAATGTCACACGAAGGAACCCCTCCGTAATGTCACACGTAGGACCCCCCTAAGTAATAAGAACTGGGATCTGCATAGGAACGAAGGATAATAAAAGCTTTGCTGTATCTTTAGCTGAGTTATTCTCTGGAGTGTTAATAAGCCCATCCGGTGTCATAGGGGAGGGGCTCAGAGGCTATAAGTTGGATGGGCGGAGTTTTATTCAGCCTTGCAGATCTGGATGTTGCCCACCCACCCTCCCTGCTTTGTTTGGTTTCTAGGAACATGAGGAATCGGCTGGATACTGTTCAGGATGGTTATCAGTTTCTGGCGGCGGAAAACGCAGTCAGTCGGCGGCCAGTGGTTGGTTGGGCGCACATTTACGGTATTGGGCACGGTGAACCCGCCTCTCTTCGAGTGAATCGGTTATTAGTCTCGGTTCAGGTACCGCCCCTGTGGGTTGCCCTGTGGTTGCTTTCCGTATAGCCCAGAGGATGGGCGGGTTCTGTGGAATCAGGACGTGGGTCGTCCAGGTCCAGGTAGATATGTGCGCCCGGGATGTGATTGGTTGGTCCCCCACTTGAACCCAGGGGTTTTATTGTTCCCCAGATGATAAAGTCCTAAGGAGATGCTAGGACAGTTGGGTTTTGCCTGGCACGCGTCTACTGACTGCTTTATTCTCCTCCACCATAGTTAAATAAATAATTTAATAATAATTTAATTTTGCCACACTCAAGTCTCGTGTCGTTACTCTAAGGTAATTGTTGAATAAGAGGAAGAAGGTAAAAGAGGTTAAGATATCAGACATAAGACTTTTATGTCACACGTAGGATCCCCCTCCGTAATGTCACACGTAGGATCCCCCTCCATAATGTCACACGTAGGACCCCCCCTCTGTAGTGTCACATGTAGGACCCCCCCTCTGTAATGTCACACGTAGGACCCCCCTCCATAATGTCACACGTAGGACCCCCCTCCGTAATGTCACACGTAGGACCCCCCCTCTGTAATGTCACACGTAGGACCCCCCCTCTGTAATGTCACACGTAGGACCCCCCTCCGTAATGTCACACGTAGGACCCCCCTCCGTAATGCCACACGTAGGACCCAGCAGATTGCTCTTACGCTGGTGCTGTGAATTTTCATCTTGAATTTCTCAAAGTACAGCCAATCTCGCGCCTCCTCAGGGTCCAGGTCGTGGTAGAAGTCTCTGGCCGTGTAACCCAAGCTGTGGAACGCCTTGTCGGGGGTCAGCAGCAAACTTGTGGGTGTTTTCTGGTGGGCCACGCCAGGATCACCCCCTTCCCACTTCCTAAAGAGGAATAACACAGACGCCGTCATACTGGAAAGTATTTTATAATCATAACTGGTCTGAGATTTATTATTAGGTTCTATTAAGCTTAGTTTGGATGTATCTGACAAGTATAAAGATGTTCTAAATAATATTCATTAGGACATTTATAAAAAGCATCGCACAGGTAGTTGTAACCCATAGCAACCAATCAGATCTGTGCTTTCATTTTTTGTAAGAACAATGATTTTCATACTGTGATAGAATCAGAGTGTTGTGGTCTGTAGCGTCGCTGTCTCTGCTCGGCACCCTGGGCCTGATCCATCTTAGACGTTCAAATCTTGTGTACATAGCTCAGAAACGGACCTTACGTGGGCAATTCATGTCCCAACGCAATCGTCACTTACTACTGCCTACGACTGGAGAGACGGAACGGGGGAGGGAAGGGGAGGACTAAAATAAACAATATACAGTTGGGGTGTAACCGTTCAGACGCAGATGCGGATGATTCAGTCCTGGGTTTCTCATAAGTTGGCTGGTTTCAGCCGTATCATTTGCACCCGCTACAGGTCAGGTGTAAGAGCTGAATGATAGTGATCACTGACACAGCACCATCTATCTTATGAAAACTACATGTATACATGCCTCTAACTAGCACAGAACATGTATATGCAAGGAGGATACACTATAGGAACGCACTGCATGGACAGTACAAATTGAAAATAAAAAATATATATTTCTATGAATGATGATACTGATAAGAGTTGTTATTTTTTAATGCGTTCTCCGACCTTGTATTGTACATATAAATGTGCATATTTTGCAGCTTGTTCTCTTTACATACAGCAAGTTACTTACACCCATCTACACAGATCTTGAGATCCGCTTGGATTTGAATAC
This sequence comes from Mixophyes fleayi, assembly GCF_038048845.1. Taxonomy (NCBI): domain Eukaryota; kingdom Metazoa; phylum Chordata; class Amphibia; order Anura; family Limnodynastidae; genus Mixophyes; species Mixophyes fleayi. Next base: position 5,820,043 of record NC_134402.1, read on the forward strand.
GGTCGGAGCTAGACAAGTTGCGTCAGGCCCTTTGCCTGTACCTATACTGCTGTATGACATTGTATTAGAGGTCTATGTGGTCCACAGCCAGCATGTGGCAAGGTCACAAACCAGCCATAGGGGCTCCTATGTCTATAGTTATAATTTTAAGTAAAATGAGCAGAGGTTGAGCCCTTGCCGTCCCTGTGTTATAGGGGGGAAGAGCAATATCTGAACATTCTGCCAAACTCCTGGATATAGATGCTCCAGCTACGTGAGAGTCCTACTGATGCTCTTAATATCTTACTAAATGAAGGTGCCAGAGTTTAGTGAGGTCCACTTGCCCCTGCTGAACCCATCCTGGCACCTCAGTTGGGTGGACTTCAATGCCCAGTTTCTGCTCAGTGTGGTCCAAGCGAGGACTTCCTCCATGGCTACTGCTGTGGCCCCTAATCCCTAAGGACATTAGCGACCATCACTTCTTGGCTGAGAATTATTAACCTGATAAATCAGTTCTACAACAGAGGAGACGTTCAGTTCATTCTGTACCAGGATGGAGCCTTGGATGCTCCAAGGCTCCGAGTCTTCAGTAGGAGGTTCCTATGAACATGACCAGGAGGCAGCGAAGGAAGGAGTCAGATGAACATACAGTATATCAAATAATGTCATGATAGATTTACCTCTAATTTCATTCAAGAACACAATATTGTCACTTTCTCCCCCCAAACCAGAATATCTCGCCCTATTCCCATTGTTGTGTTTGGTCCCAAAGCCATTAGACCTAATGAGATTGCAACAGACTGGAGCGATGGCTGTAATGTGTGAATGTGTATTGTGTGTTGTCTCCTCTGCAAGTTCCAGCATTTAATGGAACAAGTTTCGGAAACAAATTGATTGAATTATTCACTCCAGTCTGAAACAATCTCATTCTTTCATGTTTTTGATGGAATCTGTGTGGAAAATCTGTGTAATGTGAGCGGAGCTCTGACATGAGACAGAGAATTTGCTGTATCTATCACACAACAGTTACTGCTCTTTTATAGCTCATATAAAAGCAGGCTGGATGTTTATAGATAACGTCCATCCCTTGCCTGGCCCGTGGAACCTATAAATAACTGGAAACACTCTGTGGCTGGCATGAAACTCATTCTTCATACAGAATAGCTGTAACTGATACCTCCCCGGGGTCCCTGGTTCGTGCACATGATTAGCGTGTTCCCCTTATGCCTGGCAGAGAGTCAGCACTCGGTGGAAGAACATCCTGTGGTACAATGCGGGGGGATGGAGGTAAAGCCAAAACACATTCCAAAATTCCCGGGTTGCTAAGAGACCGTTTGAACCTGAATTTCACTACTGAGGACTAGCAGCGATGTGCTATATAAGGGCCATTATAATCCATAGTTATGTCTCCTACAATTCCACCTCTCTGGATATCTTTTGTCCAGCGTGGCCTAAGATGGCACAGAGAGGTGCTGCAGGTAGGGAACGACTAAAATATTGAAGCTTATGGAAAACATTATTTGTAATGATGATGTAAATTATGTAAATGTACATTATGGACCTGTATTATGTAGTAACTAGCAGGGGCGGGCTGGGGGCAGGGGGTCATCTGCCCCCCAGGCCGGTCCAATACTGGGTTACCTTGGGCAGGGTCACTGGACCACCTGCATTTTTTTCCCTTTAAAATGTTCCTAATAAGCTGCTGAGTTGAGTCTTGCCCCCTGAGCTAACATTTGCCAGCCCTCCGCTGGTAACCAGTGTGTCCTAGTTTAGGATCGTCTGTTCCTCGATGCCCTGCAGGTAATCTTCATACAAATGTCTCATCCGATACAGGTATTGTAACCGCATCAACATCTGCTGTGATAGGAACTGTACGTAGAGGAATAGGGACTGGGGCGCACGCAGGGGGGGTTTCTGGTTCTCCAGAAACTACTCCCCTCCGCGAACGAACGGCCACTAGAGATTGCCCCTACACAGCAGCACTGTACTGTACAGCAGCCGCGGCTCTGTCACAGAAGCGTCCGCGGCGGTGCTCTGGTGTACTACAATACAGCACTGCCGCGGATACTTCTTTGACAGAGCCGCCTCTGCTGTACAGTACATCATCGTCTATATATTATTTTTATTTTTGGGGGGGGGGGGAACCACCCCTTAAAAATCCTGCGTTTGCCCCTGAGGGAGATCATCTCTCTGCTCAGACCGCAGCTATTGTGATGTTTAATGATTGTATTTCAGGTGTGTAAATAAAACTGTGATAATTAAATTATTACAGGATGGTTTTGCAGATGGAACAGAATTTCACAAACTTTTAGTGACTGTACGTAAGTATTCAAGGCTTACAGTAAAATTGGGCACTCTATGCACTCTTCTTTTGGGGTACTGCAGGTCCTAGCATGATCTAGCCGCCTCTGGCATGCTGGGACTTGTAGTTCCCGTTAACAGCTGCAGAGCTCAAGCCTGGTTTATTATAAAAAGATACTTATGGTTGTCTTGATCCACACCCAATTCCCACCAGTGCTGCTGGTCCAGCTCGCTCTTCCTTTACCGTCCCCTCTACTGCTATTGGCCTTCTTCTTACTTCCCCAGTACTGCTCCGCCAGCTCGCTCTTCCTCTCCCTTCTCCAATAATGCTCTGCTATCCCTCCCCTCCTGTACAGTGCTATGAGAGATATAGCACAATACAGCAAACTATATGAGGGTACAAAGTATTGGAAGAGATTATTATGATGGATATAGTATAATTATAGCATTTGGGGCAGTAGCCTAGAGCCCCGGGCTGTTAGTAGGGCCAAACTTTCCCCATTCAGAATCAGAAGTACAATTATGTCATAACGGTTTTATCCCGTCACTGGGCAGTGATCTCTCCTGTGGAAGAGGAAGGTGCATTGTGGGGGGTATTATACCCGGATAGATGTGCTACAGATCAGTGCTCAATGTACTGTGGACCATAAGAATTATTACAGAAAGTCTGTCACATCTGTGATAATTATTTGAAGTTTGTAGGTGTAAAACAATCAGAGTTTTTCTATGGTCACTTTGGTCAAGAGAGAGCGGAAATAATCCATGGGCGCTATATGCCAATATGGTGCCTGTTGGAGGGCCGGCGGTGTCCTGCACTAGCCTTGTACGGGAGCTGTGATATAGGGAGACAGTGCAGACGGGTCCCTGTATTTGCATAGGGGGCTGATATTATTCTGTGCGTGTTCCCAAGCTGTAGGCACCGAAGAAGTTACCTCATCATGTGAATGGCTTCCGGGTCCTTAGCGAAGCTGAAGGCGTAGCCGCTGGAGGTGGTGCCAAAGTCGATTGCCACAACCACGAAGAACCGAGAGACCCTGGTTGTCCGGTGCTCACTTCTCTGAAACACAAGGTTTGCGCCATGTAAACGTGTCTCACTGACAAAGAGAACCAGAGGTTTCCCTGACAAGTTATTGAAAGTAGAACCATCATCAGACGTCAAGTATAGGGTTAACAAATCTTTATATGTGAGACAGTAGCTAGAAATATACAAGTGTCAGGAAGAGGTAAGAATACAGGTTATTTAAAATGCCTCTGACTTATATCCTACTTGTGGATGGATGGAACAGAGACATCAGTTTATTCAGTTCACGTATTGGGGATTTGCAATGCAGGAAGTTGTATACTAATTATATATTCCCAGTATAGGGAGGTACAGTACATATAGGAAAATGGTTACTCGCTGGGTAAACATTGGGCAGTAGTTATATGTAGACCATTAGATGGAGATAGAGATATCAGATACTTCCAGGGACATCTGTAGACAACAGGGACCCATACATGAGTCTCATGAAGAACATCAGGGGCCCAGACATGAGTCTCAGAAGACTAAGAGTGGCCCAGACATGAGTCTCCTGAAGACTAACAGAGGCCTAGACCTGAGTCTCATGAAGAACATCAGTGGCTCAGACATGAGTCTCAAGAAGACTAATAGGAGACCAAACCAGAGTCTCAGGAACACTAACAAGAGCCCAGACCAGTCTTGGAAAGACCAACAGGGGTCCAGACCAGAGTCTCCTAAAGACCAACAGGGGCCTAGACCTAAGTATCACTTTTTGTGTTGTTAGTTTGTTCACTGCCTCTTTCCATAATGATGGCTATTAGCATGTCTGTACGTACGTGTCTGTACATGAACTTTCCTGTGTCCCCAGGGGCAGTTAAGGGGGTGGAAGTGTGTTTTTGCACAGCCCTAGTGTTACGAGCTAAGTATTGATATTAGTATGGGATTATGTGGTGTTGTTTAAGGTAATATGGGGGCATTGTGATGGTATGTTGTGACATGGTGAGGTGGTACATGATGGCATGGTGAGGTGGTACATGATGGCATGGTGAGGTGGTACATGATGGTATGGAGCTGCTATGATGGCCATGTAACTGTATTTGGTGGGCACTGGGACTGTATGAACGGGACACGTGTATGTAATGTCAATGTTATGGGGGTATGTCACTGTAAGAAAGAGGCAAAGTAAAAAAAAACTAAAATAAAACATAAAACACTAAAGTAAAACAAAAAAAATAATAATATTGCCTCCTTAAATTGTGACATCAGAATCCATCAGGCCCATACAAGCATCTTGGCATTTGCCGGAAGTGCGGGTGTTCCTGAGGGGAACACCCGCACTTCCTGGGCTGGTGTATCTCAGTCACCCTTCCACCCCCTTCCATGTAGTCACTGCGTTCTGTGCACCGCTGGCAATCACTCTGCCCCACTGAAGTACTGTCATTATTACTAGACAGTGTCATGAACTGCCCAGTTATAGGCGGGAGTGTCTGGCATGCCTTCTGTCACTGCTCTGCTGTAAGTCGCCATGTTAGGGGAGTGGCTTCTCTAACTGGGCAGGCAGAGTTTGACTGACAGCTTTGCAGATTTGTTGCAGTTTGGGGATTGGTTAATTTTCTATTGTCAACAACACCACCATCTCCTCTGTCACCCAACTCCGCTGCCTGGATATCACCCTTGACTCCTCTCTGTCTTTTGCCCCCCACATTCATTCCCTTGCCCAAGCCTGTCGCTTCCAACTACGCAACATCGCCCGCATCCGTCCCTTTCTCCCTCAGGATGCCGCCAAAACTATCATCCACGCACTCATCATCTCCCGCCTCGACTATTGCAACCTCCTCCTCACTGGCCTCCCCCACTCCCATCTCTCCCCCCTCCACTCTATACTCTATAATTGAACATTTCAATGTAAGGCTTTAGTGGTCCATTAATAAATCCCTCTAAATTCATCCTAGCAGAAGGAATTAATCTTGGTTGTGCCAGCTCTATTCATAGACTATATTTTCTGTGAAATGTGAATTTACAAATATAGTGTGGATGGCGTTGGGTGGAATTGCAAAGCAAAGTGAAACTTGGTGATTGTATCGTACCACCTTCATTCTCTGATAAATGACCCGTTCGTCTCGTGGAATGTCTCTTCTCTCTAGTAGAAGTATAATTACTTACCGGGGACTGCGATGGTGTTAGAGGGGCGATATTGCAGCTTTCGTTTCGGAGGCTCGGTGAATTTGGTGGGGACGGCGTATAGAAACGGTCCATGTTGGTAGCTACAGAAGAAAAGTTAACACAATATCATTATCAGCTATAATGCTCCAGATATAATGATATTCCACAAAGGTATTATATTCCTTCTCTTATTATGTATCTGATAGTACTGAGTATTACTAAGCTACAGGGGGGATGAGTGTAAGAGGTAAAATTATTTGATATGCTTATATATATATATACATACATACATACAGGGGAATGGGAATGAAAATTTTCAGGGGGGGCACAAGGCCAAGGACTACTATGGGGCACCTTTTTCTTGTGTTTAGCATCTCGTTTTACAACAGTTGTAACGGTGACTGTAGATATACAAAGGCTGCCAGTTCTATGGTAATTTTTGTCAGTGTTATATTAGTATTAATATTAATTACCAATGAGTACAGTAGCTGTTAGAACGATAGATAAATTCAATTGTTCATCTTAAAAATGTACATTTTTCATAGTCCTTAACCTAGTTTTTGTACAGATTTCATTGACAGCCATAATCTCGTTTGATTGGGAGTATTTTTAAATGTATAGTCACAGTCTCGCTGGTTATGGTTTGTGCTATAAATTCATATTGCTGTATCTCATGTTTGTTACTGGACGCACGAAATTCAGGGTAAAAGTAAAAGTAAGTAATAGTTGTCCATCATCAATACAGGTTGTTTATTAAATGTTCATGAATGCAACTCTTGTCGTTTTTTAAATAAACAAATCAATCAATCAATAAATCAATCAATCAATCTGCATTAAATCTATACTAAGGCAATCTATATTAAAGAACATTTAATAGTTATACTAAGACAATCTATCATTTAAAAAAGTTTCACAAGTTTAGAACAGATACCGTGACTTCAGAAAGAAGTATGAAGACTTCTGTGTAGAAGTTCATGGGGGGGCATAGACTGTGTTTTGCCCCCCCAACAGAAATCATGGGGAGCAACTGCCCCTGGTTCCTACACCTGTGTGTGTGTGTGTGTGTGTGTGTGTGTGTGTGTGTATGTGTGTGTATATATCTAATATATAAAAGCCTAGTGGCGTGTGTTAGTCTGTGTGTGAAAAAAAACAAAACAAGCTGCAGCGCCACCTGCTGGGCGGAGTTATACACTGACCTACTAAATTCTTAGCATTATCTAATATTATAAAAGTAAAAGCCTAGCGGCGTGTGTTAGTGTGTGTGTGTGTGGAAAAAACTATTTTCTCAGAAAGGGCTCATCCAATTGACCTGAAATTTGGTATACTGACATTATTTGACCAAAAAATTAGAATAGTGAAGTCAGTTAACTTCCATCATCCCTCCTTCCCCCCGTGGGAGGGGTAGCAAAGGCAAAATTTACGAGTTGAGGGGTCAAACTCATTTTCGTGAGGTAATTTTACCTCATGAACACACATTAAAAAGGGCGCTTGCGTCGGGAAGTAACGCTCTTCCCCTGAGGAGGCCTGGGCTAGGCCCAAATGCATGACAAGAACCTTTTTAAGACCTTAAGTAGCTTGATTTGACTAGAATGCATGAGTATCATGCATGGGTTAACTTGTATATATACAGTGGCGCACGCAGGGGGGGTTTCTGAGTCTCTAGAAACCCCCCCTGCGCTAACTAAGTGGCCACTGTCCTATACAGCAGCCGCGGCGCTGTAAAAGAAGCGTCCGCAGACCGCCGCGGATGCTTCTTAGACAGCGCCGCGGCTGCTGTATAGGACAGCGCTGGCGAAACGGAGCATGCGCGGGTGCATGCACAGCAGCTCTCGTTTTTTTGGAGGTCGGCGGGGGGAAAACCCCCCCCCGACAATTCTCCGTGCGCCCCTGATGTATATATGTAGTCATTAACAAAGCCACTTAGTAAAGCCGCTGAACAAGGCTCCACCAATAAGCCATGGTAGTTACAGGGGACTGATCATCTCCAGCTATGTAATTATCCTTTGTACTAAGAATGATGACTATATTTATGCAAGTTTTTGTATGTTAAAGTTATCTTAAAGTTATTTTTACAGAATTTTCCATGTCAAAGATTTTCTTTAATTAATTTCAGACAACACAATTTACCAAACAAGTAACGTCACTACTTAGGTATTTCTGAATACAACCCATGGCAGAAAATGGCAAACTGGGCCACAGCATGGCAGACTGAATGTAGATAATGTAGGGTTATGCACCTAGGCCGTAATAATAACTATGTTACACATTAAATGGATTACACACACCGGGGGAAACTGATACGGACAATAACTTAGGAATAGTAGCTGACAGGGAGCTGAGTACGGCACACTACAAAGCCAAATTAAATCCTAGGATGGATGAAAGGGGACTGAATGCACATAATGCAACCATAGTATCACCATTGTAGGAGTCACGAGTAAGACCATATATTTAGTATGGGAGAACTCAGGAGGGTTCAGAGGTGGGCAACCTCATTAATTAAGGGAATGATGGGTTACATTATAAAGAGATCTTATACAAACTGGGTTTAGTTTGGAAAAATGCACCTTAGATGTGACCTAATTAATATGTATTAATATAATCAGGTTTAATACAAAGATTTGCCTAAAGAACGTTTGGATACCAAGGACCCTACAGAGGACAAAGGTGTCATCAGCTGTGAATGGAAGTAGATGGTTTTGTTATGAAAATAGGAAGGATTCTTTACTGTAAGGGCAGACAAGCTGTGAAATCCTCACTACATGAGACTGTGGTGCAAATTTCACTATCAGAATGTAAAAAATTGATAGGATCCCTTTCTTACAAGAAATGGTTCAATGGACCCCTGGGTCAATCTGGGAAGAATTCGTGTCCCCTTTTATAATGTTATAAACACCTGACACCTGTCCAGCCTTGCTGATTGGATGCTTTACGTTCCATGCACTTTGATTGGCCTGATTCCTGGGGTGTAAACTATTTGGTGAATATGTACTTATGTTTTTTCAAAGTAAACAAATCTAGTTTTTCTAACCTCTCTTTATAATTTAAGGCTTCCAGCCCTTTAATAATGATGGTGCTCACCTCTCAGCCTTATAAAGTTGGTTTAGGATTGTGTTGTGATGTACATTATATGATATATTACATGACATTATATAATAACATCATATTATAATGTTGTGCTGGACGTTACACATTCACTTACTTTCTTTAAATGTTTCTATGACATTTCCCTCATTGTGGTGACTTCTGTCACTTTCCCAATATAACCTTTTCTCCTAACGAGTTCTAGCATCCGGCCTCCGCTGTGTCTCCTCCCTCCGGCCTCAGTTATGTCACCTGTCATGTCCTTTGTCAACCTACTAATTTGTCAATTGTCATCTTCTGATCATTTTTACATTTTTGTGTTTATGTGCATTATAGACAGATGCTGCAGTAGATGTCTGATCATATTAATTGGACCCTCCAAATGGTCACCTCTAGGAATACGAAAGATTAGACTAATTTACGTTGACAAGTGGGTCCTCTCCTGCAGTGTAAGTAGCAGGTTCTGGCCGGGCTTTGTATGATTGGTTAAAGTGCAGCATTAAACTAATCCTGGGGGAGCTGGGAGGACGTCTGCCAGTCTTAGGACAATGGATAGGTGATTCTCCTTCTGCTATCACCGGTAAAATCAGTGACAGTGATAACTGGAGTCTGATTGGTGGATATGGGCATAACCTCCACTTTTCCATTTTAGACGTTTTAATAAATCTGCCCCACGGTGTGAGAATGAGACGCGCTGAGTTACAGTCTGATCACCGGTGACATTTGCCACAGAAACCCTTTTGTACATTTTTGAAAGAGAACAATGTAATCCAACTGGGCAGCAGTGTTTATAATAAGCAAATAATACGCTGACAACATTTTTAAAAGTAAACTGTAAATAAAAGACTCCCCGAATCCCTCTTTTACAAAATAAAATTGTCTTTCTCAATGGGAATTGTTCTTTCTTCATTATCCAGCAGTAAAATAAAAACCTTTTGCTCAAGACGCAGTCACCAGTTCAAACAAATCAACACGTCTCAGGCACTGATAATGCAGCCAATCACATCGCTAGGAACCAGTGACATCACTGAGGTGCTGATAATGCAGCCAATCCAATCGCTAGGAACCAGTGACATCACTGAGGTACTGAGAATGCAGCCAATCAAATCACTAGGAACCAGTGACATCAGTGAGGTACTGAGAATGCAGCCAATCAAATCACTAGGAACCAGTGACATCACTGAGGTACTGAGAATACAGCCAATCAAATCATTAGGAACCAGTGACATCACTGAGGTACTGAGAATCCAGTATTTGCTGCAACACAACATTTTTAGTGAATTGACAAGTTCAATTTATGTCAGATGACGACTGTTTGCCACACAAAGGAATCTGATATCTGGAGACGCTTTCCAGACAGTGCCGACATTTCTTCTGGGATTTCAGAAATTTCAGGTTAATTAATAACAGATGTGCTCCAGGATTCCTGATGAACGAGGGAGGGGGTGAGATCTACAACATCCCCCCAGATCTGTCCTCTCTGAGCTCTGGTATTATTACATACACTGGGGGATCTGGCCCACCCTGAGCTATCTCTATCTGTCACCATAAACAGACAGAGGGAATATCTCACAGTCACCCGTGGGACGGTATTGGGGGATAGACCTGAAAGCTGCACAGTTTATGTTCTTCCGCTCACATTTATACAATGAGACCTTCTGTTTGTGGGTCCTCCACCTTCAGATGACTTCAGTTTATTGGCTTGTGCATGCCCTCCTGTAACGAGCACTAAATACATAGCATTCGGGCTGCTCTCTGTGCTTTTCAGCATTGTATGTATATCACCAAGCTGCTCTGTTAGTATTAGTCACGCTGTGCTCTCTGCATCGGGGTACAACAGTCATCATATCCCAGGACAAAGGAAATAGTCTCTTTCTGGTGATGCAAACACTGGAAAAGACAGACGGAAGCCAGAAAGATGAAATAATGTAGTAAGCGATGCCAGAGGGCACAGAAATGGCAATAAGTCATATTTACATCAGATGAGTTTATGGGCAGTTCTGTCAGATATTTTCCTGCCCCCCCCCCCTGATCTTGGATGTGTACAGTCTTTCTATAGCCTCCCACTACCTTGTTACAGTCACTTATCTTTATTACCAAGTCCTCCATCAGCTGCTTAGACTTGTACGTAGTTGTGTAATGTATCTGAAAGGGTCAGAGTATATATTCATCAATGGAATTATCGGGTTTGTGGCCTAATGAGTCAATAAAGCTTCAAAGTCATAAAAAAGTATCAATGAATCAGATGGGTGGGTGCCCAGACCTCTACACAAACCACATTCATAGATTTGTTTATAGTCAATCTGCAGAAATCAGCAAATTAATAGTAAATGTGCAATAAATTGAGCAGAACTCTGTCACGTATAGATCTGTACCATGCAGAGTCCGAGTCACTTAGAGATTCAGTGAATCGTATAATTTGGCCATAAACATTAACTTACAGCTGTGTCCTTTGCTCCTTACCATGGATGCATAAAAGGCTGTGACTCTTTATAGATACCTGTCCTGGGCTTTTTATAGTGTCAGTCACGATGCTCATAGATCACTGCTGAGTCATGTAGTTCCTCCAACAGCTGGAAGGGTACATTACCAAGCGTTGTACGTTGTCCATGGACGCATACTTACATTACCCCCTTAGCAGCACCGTTAACAGCGTTGCGGATGCCAGTGATGTCATCAAGTCGCGGCGGCTTCTTCATTCATCGCGATTGCTTCCAGTCGGTCGTCCTGGAGCCTCGGCGGGAAGGGGCCCTTCGGTGTGAAGACGTCGGGGTAAGTGTTGTCGGGGTAGTCGGCATCGATATACTGACTACCACCGAACAGGTCGCCTACTTCTGCTCTAATGGGTTTAATCTGCTATTTTATAGACAGCCGTAGTAAGTTTCATAGTCTATCTGTATACTGTACACTATTATGCTATATATACTGTATATCGGAACAAAGTTATACAATAATTTGTATTCTTGGTGCTGTGGTTGAACTTGGAGGGGCCTCAGAAAGGTTTATACTGAGCCCCCTCCCCCCGGTGAGGTCAGTTTCACAGATAAATGATACATTGCTCTAGTACACTGTGACAAATGGGATTTTTTATAGGGATTTGTGTAAAGTTGTCAGGTCTGACCACTAATGAGTTCCTTCTGCTGGGGACGCAGTCAGCAGTTCAAACAACGCTGCAGATGATGAAAGTAATCAACATGTCTGTAAAATTAAAGCCTGAGACTGGGATCCCTTCACCGCGGACTGAGGGGGCAGAAAGAGGTAAACTGGAACATGAAATCTGGGTTCCCCTGTGCCCCACTCCTGGGCGATGTACCTCTCTCGTCTGCTGCTCTTAAAGAGGCAGTCGGTGCCCCCCAGTTGTATTTCAGCTCTCTGTGGGTGCTGGGTTCAAGCTGTTAAATAAAATGTTGTATTTAAATTTGGGACAGGTTTTCACCTAGCGATGGGGAATCTTCATCCGGCTTTGGGTACTGATCACACGGGGAGTTTTGATTGGGTTGGATGGATAGAATCAGGGTAGGATTGAGTCTAGCCAGACGCTGACCTTTGGAGACCGGGAATACAGCCGGACATCGATTTCCTCAGATGTTGCCTCTTTCAGAGCCCAACGGAGATGGGAATGATGGAACCAGGTGAAGATGAACCAGTTTTATCATAGACTCTCATCTAGTACTCGGGAGCCATCACCATCGCTGTCAGCCTGTCTCTCGGGTACAGCTCGCTGTCCCTGCAGTCACGGTGTAGATCAGTACTCTCTCATGTATTACTCTCCAATTCTATTAGCAATTGTTAGAGCAGAAAGAGAGGAGGATAGAGGAGTCTTTTTTTTCAATTTTTTGCACTACAAGTGATTTGGGGTGTCCCATATTCCCCAGTGTGAAACAATAATTTTTCTGGCTGTCAAAAGTCATATTTAGCAGCAGTATTTATCCAATTTTTTACACTACAATTGCTTTGGGCTCATTAAAATTGATTCAAAGCAGTCCACATATGAGCAGAATCTGCAAGCAGGTGCTGGCACCAGTCCTGATGGTAGTGTTCCCAGTACGTCATCTGGTAAAGCCTATGTAAAAGTACATAGTCTTTTTAAATCAGGGGAAAAAAACACACACCAAAATTTTTTTACCATGTTGAAGCGAAAAAGAAGTGTAACTGAGGAAAAGCTAACTGCCGGTAATTTTTTTGGGCCAACATGCCATTCTACACACGCAGTGGCAAAGAAAGAATGAGGACTTCGCCTTTCTCTATTAGTGGCAGATCAAAAAATGTTACTGAGCCTTCTTCTTGTACGGTCACTCGTGACCAAGCAAGACCAAATAATTTGCAGTCCAAAAGTGGTGCACAACTACTGTTACGCGTGAAAGCCGAGGTGCAAGAAAACAGTAAGCCATTAGAGGATAATGTTTGCTCTGAATCAGAAATGACACCAATCCCTGTGGAGAGTCCATTCACCAGTAGTATGTGTAATCGTGAGCATTCTGTTAGTGTACCCATAAAGAAGGGCCCTTTCAGTAGTTCTGCTGATGTGTACCTGAACAGCCCGAGTGTAGCCGGTGATACACCAAGTGAGGATGACACTTTGGAATTAGAAGAGGATTAAGGGGGAGATTTGTGTAGGCGACGAGGGCGCTAATGAGGATGTTGATGAGGATGATGCAGACAGATACCAAATTGCCTTTCTCAATTTCTATTTATATTCTACAGTCTATAACGGCTGAATAGTTTTCTATTTTACTCCTAGTGGAGAGGGGGTCTGATGCAGACAGATACCAAACTGCCTTTGTCCATTTATTTTAATATTCCAATTCTACAGTCTATGCAGGCTGCTTTTTTTCTATTTAACTACAAGTGGAGAGGAGGGGGGTCATAGACAGCCACCAAACTACCTTGGTCCATTTATTTTTTATATTGTTCAGTCTATGCAGGCTGCTTTTTTTCTATTTAACTACAAGTGAAGGGGAGAAAGGGGGTCATAGACAGCCACCAAACTACCTTGGTCCGTTTATTTTTTATATTGTTCAGTCTATGTGGGCTGCTTTTTTTCTATTTAACTACAAGTGGAGGGGGGGCCTATAGAGACTGACATCAAGCTGACCTTTGGCCATTTCTATTTAATGTACAGTCAATGCAGGCTGATTTTTTCCTATTTAACTATAAGTGGAGGGTGTATTATACACCCAAAGACGATGGCTACATTGCCAATAGTCAAAGATGGAGGAAGAAGACAACCAGGTTTCTCTGTATAATTTGCGGGCAAGTGTTAGAATTAAGGACGGCCTACCAGGGATTAAACTGTTTTTTCATAATTTATTAGCTTTAGAATTACCTCACTTATCTAAGAAACTGGTGGAGCACTAAATTAGGTTATTTTAGACCAAAAATATCAAAACAAAACCAAACCCAAAACCAAAACACGCAAGGGCGGTTTGGCAAAACCAAAATCAAAACACGACGGTAATCCAGATCCAGAACCAAAACCAAAACACGGGGGTCAGTGAGCATCTCTAGTCAGTACTCTCTCATGTAGTACTCTCGGGAGTAAACCCATCACACACACACACACACACACACACACACACACACACACACACACACACACACACACACACACACACACACACATATACACACATGCACAGACACAAACGCACACAAGTGAATTTAATAGCAGCCCATTAAGCCACAGGTATATTTTTGGAGTGTGGAAGGAACCTACATATTGCTGTAACTAAGGATAAGAGGTGACAGTGACCAATATACCAGCTGACGGCAGTTTTTGTACCTGATCGTTTTTCTGATATTTCATAATGTGTATTATTCAGATATATTGTTTTTATTTTTTATCTATATTAAATCTTGTTATACATATTATATATAAGTGACCTGTCCTGGTTTTCAGTTCTGTAGCTTTGATTGTGGTTGGAGTAGCGCTGCAATTCCTTTCTTATTATCAGTAGTTGAAAGGCTGGGTGTCAGTAAATGGATGGCAGGTGTCAGTAAACGGAAGTCTGGGTGTCAATAAGTGGAGGGCTGAGTGTTAGTAAGTCGAAGGCTGGGTGTGTAAGTGGAACACTGAGAGTTAGTAAGTGGAAAGAAAAATGTTAGTAAGTGGAAAACTGGGTGTCAGTAAATAGAATCCTAGTTGTCAATAAATGAAAGACTGGGTGTCAGTAAATACAATCCTAGTTGTCAGTAAATGAAGGCTGGGTGTCTGTAATCGGAAGGGTAGGTGTTAGTAAGTGTCAGTAAACAAAATGGTACAGTTTCCTCTCTGGACAGCTGCTCTCTGAGCTCTCGGTGCCCCATATCAGTGCCCCCCATCGGTGCCCCCCATCAGTGCCCACCATCGGTGCCCCCATATTTGTATTTATCCTCCAGAATAAACATCCCCGTCCGCCCGTCTGGGGACTGACAGCTCGGTGGGTACGAGGTGCAGGGTGAGATCTCCCAACTGCTCCCATACACATAATAGGATCTCTCTGTTTACCAGACACTGTACAGATTAGAGGCTGTGACAGCAACACAGGAAGCCCACACCCAACTCTTCCCTCTCTATAATGGTGCAGTATTATATTATTATTATATAGCTGTCACCTGTACCAAGATCCTCCCCAGGCAGCTCTCTCAGGTGGCAGCTCTCTCAGGGGGCAGCACTCTCAGGGGGCAGCACCGTCAGGGGAAGCACTCTCGGGGTAGCTCTCTCAGGGGGCAGCTCTTTCAGGGGGCAGCTCTCTCAGATGGTAGCTTTCTCAGGGGGCAGTAATCTCAGGGGGCAGTAATCTCAGGGGCTGCTCTCTCAGGGGGCCGGTCTCTCAGGGGGCCGGTCTCTCAGGGGGCCGGTCTCTCAGGGGGCAGCACTCTCAGGTGGTAGCTTTCTCAGGGGGCAGTAATCTCAGGGGGCAGTAATCTCAGGGGCAGCACTCTCAGGGGCCGGTCTCTCAGGGGGCCGGTCTCTCAGGGGGCCGGTCTCTCAGGGGGCAGCTCTCTCAGGTGGTAGCTTTCTCAGGGGGCAGTAATCTCAGGGGGCAGTAATCTCAGGGGCTGCTCTCTCAGGGGGCAGCACTCTCAGGGGGCCGGTCTCTCAGGGGCAGCACTCTCAGGGGCAGCTCTCTCAGGGTCATCACTCTCAGTGGACCGCACTCTCAGTGGACTGTACTCTCAGGGGGCAGCACTCTCAGGGGACAGCACTCTCAGGGGACAGCACTCTCAGGGGCAGCTCTCTCAGGGTCATCACTCTCAGGGGACAGCTCTCTCAGGAGGCAGCAGCGTCAGGGGGCAGCTGTCTCAGGGGGCAGCTCTCTCAAGGGGCAGCTCTCTCAAGGGGCAGCTCTCTCAGGGTCATCACTCTCAGGGGCAGCTCTCTCAGGGTCATCACTCTCAGGGGGCAGCTGTCTCAGGGGGCAGCTCTCTCAGGGGGCAGCACTCTCAGGGGGCCGGTCTCTCAGTGGACCGCACTCTCAGGGGGCAGCTCTCTCAGGGTCATCACTCTCAGGGTCAGCTCTCTCAGGGTTATCACTCTCAGGGGACAGCTCTCTCAGGGGACAGCTCTCTCAGGGGACAGCTCTCTCAAGGGGCAGCTTTCTCAGGGGGCAGCTCTCTCAGTGGTCCGCACTCTCAGTGGACCGCACTCTCAGGGGGCAGCAATCTCAGGGGGCAGCACTCTCAGGATCATCACTCTCAGGGTCATCACTCTCAGGGGCAGCTCTCAGGGTCATCACTTTCAGGGGGCAGCACTCTCAGGGGGCAGCTCTCTCAGTGGTCCGCACTCTCAGGGGGCAGCACTCTCAGGGGGCAGCACTCTCAGGGTCATCACTCTCAGGGGCAGCTCTCTCAGGGTCATCACTCTCATGGGCAGTTCTCAGGGTCATCACTCTCAGGGGGCAGCACTCTCAGGGGGCAGCAGGGGTTCACTTTAAGCTCCTCTTCTTGACTAATAACAAAACAAGATGATAAATCCTCAGGGGCAGCTCTCTCAGGGTCATCACTCTCAGTGGACCGCACTCTCAGTGGACTGTACTCTCAGGGGGCAGCACTCTCAGAGGACAGCACTCTCAGGGGACAGCACTCTCAGGGGCAGCTCTCTCAGGGTCATCACTCTCAGTGGCAGCTCTCTCAGGGGACAGCTCTCTCAAGGGGAAGCTCTCTCAGGGGTCCGCACTCAGTGGACCGCACTCTCAGGGGGCAGCACTCTCAGGGGCAGCTCTCTCAGGGGACAGCTCTCAAGGGGAAGCTCTCTCAGGGGTCAGCACTCTCAGGGGGCAGCTCTCTCAGTGGTCCGCACTCAGTGGACCGCACTCTCAGGGGGCAGCACTCTCAGGGGCAGCTCTCTCAGGGGCAGCTCTCTCAGGGTCATCACTCTCAGGGGCAGCTCTCTCAGGGTCAACACTCTCAGGGGACAGCACTCTCAGGGGCAGCTCTCTCAGGGTCATCACTCTCAGGGGCAGCTCTTTCAGGGGACAGCTCTCTCAAGGGGAAGCTCTCTCAGGGGTCAGCACTCTCAGGGGGCAGCTCTCTCAGTGGTCCGCACTCAGTGGACCGCACTCTCAGGGGGCAGCACTCTCAGGGGCAGCTCTCTCAGGGTCATCACTCTCAGGGGCAGCTCTCTCAGGGTCATCACTCTCAGGGGACAGCTCTCTCAGGGGGCAGCACCGTCAGGGGGCAGCTCTCAGGGTCATCACTCTCAGGGGGCAGCACTCTCAGGGGGCAGCACTCTCAGTGGGCAGCTCTCTCAGTGGCACCTCTCTCAGGGTCATCACTCTCAGGGGCAGCTCTCTCAGGGTCATCACTCTCAGGGGACAGCTCTCTCAGGGGGCAGCACCGTCAGGGGGCAGCACTCTCAGGGGGCAGCAGGGGACCGCACTCTCAGGGGGCAGCACTCTCAGGGGCAGCTCTCTCAGGGGACAGCTCTCAAGGGGAAGCTCTCTCAGGGGTCAGCACTCTCAGGGGGCAGCTCTCTCAGTGGTCCGCACTCAGTGGACCGCACTCTCAGGGGGCAGCACTCTCAGGGGCAGCTCTCTCAGGGGCAGCTCTCTCAGGGTCATCACTCTCAGGGGCAGCTCTCTCAGTGTCATCACTGTCAGGGGACAGCACTCTCAGGGGCAGCTCTCTCAGGGTCATCACTCTCAGGGGCAGCTCTTTCAGGGGACAGCTCTCTCAAGGGGAAGCTCTCTCAGGGGTCAGCACTCTCAGGGGGCAGCTCTCTCAGTGGTCCGCACTCAGTGGACCGCACTCTCAGGGGGCAGCACTCTCAGGGGCAGCTCTCTCAGGGGCAGCTCTCTCAGGGTCATCACTCTCAGGGGGCAGCACTCTCAGGGGGCAGCACTCTCAGGGGGCAGCACTCTCAGGGGCAGCTCTCTCAGGGGCAGCTCTCTCAGGGTCATCACTCTCAGGGGCAGCTCTCTCAGGGGACAGCTCTCTCAAGGGGAAGCTCTCTCAGGGGCCCGCACTCAGTGGACCACACTCTCAGGGGGCAGCACTCTCAGGGGCACCTCTCTCAGGGTCATCACTCTCAGGGGCAGCTTTCTCAGGGTCATCACTCTCAGGGGACAGCTCTCTCAGGGGGCAGCACCGTCAGGGGGCAGCTGTCTCAGGGGGCAGCTCTCTCAAGGGGCAGCTCTCTCAAGGGGCAGCTCTCTCAGGGTCATCACTCTCAGGGGGCAGCACCGTCAGGGGGCAGCTGTCTCAGGGGGCAGCTGTCTCAGGGGGCAGCTCTCTCAGGGAGCAGCACTCTCAGGGGGCCGGTCTCTCAGAGGGCAGCACTCTCTCAGTGGACCGCACTCTCAGGGGGCAGCTCTCTCAGGGTCATCACTCTCAGGGTCAGCTCTCTCAGGGTCATCACTCTCAGGGGACAGCTCTCTCAGGGGACAGCTCTCTCAAGGGGCAGCTCTCTCAGGGGGCAGCACTCTCAGGGTGCAGCTCTCTCAGTGGTCCGCACTCTCAGTGGACTGCACTCTCAGGGGGCAGCACTATCAGGGGGCAGCACTCTCAGGGTCATCACTCTCAGGGTCAGCTCTCTCAGGGTCATCACTCTCAGGGGCAGCTCTCAGGGTCATCACTCTCAGGGGGCAGCACTCTTAGGGGGCCGGTCTCTCAGGGGGCAGCAGGGGTTCACTTTCAGCTCCTCTTCCTGACTAATAACAAAACAAGATGATAAATCCTCAGGGGCAGCTCTCTCAGGGTCATCACTCTCAGTGGACCGCACTCTCAGTGGACTGTACTCTCAGGGGGCAGCACTCTCAGGGGACAGCACTCTCAGGGGCAGCTCTCTCAGGGTCATCACTCTCAGGGGCAGCTCTCTCAGGGGACAGCTCTCTCAAGGGAAAGCTCTCTCAGGGGTCAGCACTCTCAGGGGGCAGCTCTCTCAGTGGTCCGCACTCAGTGGACCGCACTCTCAGGGGGCAGCACTCTCAGGGGCAGCTCTCTCAGGGTCATCACTCTCAGGGGACAGCTCTCTTAGGGGGCAGCACCGTCAGGAGGCAGCTGTCTCAGGGGGCAGCACTCTTAGGGGGCCGGTCTCTCAGGGGGCAGCAGGGGATCACTTTCAGCTCCTCTTCCTGACTAAATCCCCCGCCCCCCATGTATGGGGGGGTACAGTAGTATGACATCCTGGGCCGGGGGCTGATGTTCCCACCCCTTAGTATGGGGGGGTACAGTAGTATGACACCCTGGGCTGGGGGCTGATGTTCCCGCCCCTATGTATGGGGGGGGTACAGTAGTATGACACCCTGGGCTGGGGGCTGATGTTCCCACCCCTATGTATGGGGGGGTACAGTAGTATGACACCCTGGGCTGGGGGCTGATGTTCCCACCCCTATGTATGGGGGGGTACAGTAGTATGACATCCTGGGCCGGGGGCTGATGTTCCCACCCCTATGTATGGGGGGGTACAGTAGTATGACATCCTGGGCCAGGGGCTGATGTTCCCACCCCTATGTATGGGGGGGTACAGTAGTATGACCCCCTGGGCTGGGCTGATGTTCAGCATCTGACGCGTCGCCTTGTTCATCCATTGAGGTTATATTTCCTCCTCTGATCTCAGTAAACGTACATCATGGACAAGTTCCTGGCCGGGCTTTGAATCCATTTGGTCAGGTGAGGGCAACCAAAGGCCCGAGGCTAGTGCAGAGATACAAGTCTATTGGGACTTGTAGTTCCACGACTGCTGCAGGGTTACAGGCTGCCCATGACTGCATTAGATTCTCAGTCCCATGCCCCAGATGTAGGTGGCGCTATAACCTCAATGTGACGGACAAATACTATATATAGGGTAGGTCATTCTGGGAGAACTGGTTGTATAATGTAATAGGATCATTTTGGGACATGCCTGTTATCTGGTCATCTGCCAATGACACTAACAGGCATCTGTCACCGTGTGTGGTGAGATTATACCCAGATCCCAGCACTCTGGTCTCATTATATGTAAACTATGTCTTCTGAGTCATGATATTCATGATTGATTACTAATATCATTATTACAGAGTTATAATGACATCCTCTTACCGATCTGCAGGGTTCCCATTCTGCTGTCCAGCAATGTTGTCATGTCCTGTAAGCAGAGATATAAACATTACTTGGATACTAGCTATGTAATAATAATAATAATAATAATAATATAATAATTATCTCTGTGCCTAGCAGAGATATAAGTAATCCATGTGCCTCCTAGAGTGATAAGTAATCCTTGTGCCTCACAGAGTGATAAGTAATCCCTGTGCCTCACAGAGTGATAAGTAACCCCTGTGCCTCACAGAGTGATAAGTAATCCCTGTGTCTTGCAGAGTGATAAGTAATCCCTGTGCCTCGCAGAGTGATAAGTAATCCCTGTAGCTCGCAGACATATAAGTAATCCCTGTGCCTCGCAGAGTGATAAGTAATCTCTGTGCCTCGCAGAATGATAAGTAATCCTTGTGCCTCACAGAGTGATAAATAATCCCTGTGCCTCGCAGAGTGATAAGTAATCCCTGCGCCTCGCAGAGTGATAAGTAATCCCTGTGCCTCGCAGAGTGATAAGTAATCCCTGCGCCTCGCAGAGTGATAAGTAATCCCTGTAGCTCGCAGAGTGATAAGTAATCCCTGTGCCTCGCAGAGTGATAAGTAATCCCTGCGCCTCGCAGAGTGATAAGTAATCCCTGTAGCTCGCAGACATATAAATAATCCCTGTGCCTCGCAGAGTGATAAGTAATCTCTGTGCCTCGCAGAATGATAAGTAATCCTTGTGCCTCGCAGAGTGATAAGTAATCCCTGTGCCTCGCAGAGTGATAAGTAATCCCTGTAGCTCGCAGAGTGATAAGTAATCCCTGTGCCTCGCAGAGTGATAAGTAATCCCTGTAGCTCGCAGACATATAAGTAATCTCTGTGCCTCGCAGAATGATAAGTAATCCTTGTGCCTCGCAGAGTGATAAGTAATCCCTGTAGCTCGCAGAGAGATAAGTAATCCCTGTAGCTCGCAGAGAGATAAGTAATCCCTGTAGCTCGCAGACATATAAGTAATCCCTGTGCCTCGCAGAGAGATAAGTAATCCTTGTGCCTCGCAGAGTGATAAGTAATCCCTGTGCCTCGCAGAGTGATAAGTAATCCGTGCGCCTCGCAGAGTGATAAGTAATCCCTGCGCCTCGCAGAGTGATAAGTAATCCCTGTAGCTCGCAGAGTGATAAGTAATCCCTGTGCCTCGCAGAGTGATAAGTAATCCGTGCGCCTCGCAGAGTGATAAGTAATCCCTGCGCCTCGCAGAGTGATAAGTAATCCCTGTAGCTCGCAGAGTGATAAGTAATCCCTGTGCCTCGCAGAGTGATAAGTAATCCGTGCGCCTCGCAGAGTGATAAGTAATCCCTGCGCCTCGCAGAGTGATAAGTAATCCCTGTAGCTCGCAGAGTGATAAGTAATCCCTGTGCCTCGCAGAGTGATAAGTAATCCGTGCGCCTCGCAGAGTGATAAGTAATCCCTGCGCCTCGCAGAGTGATAAGTAATCCCTGTGCCTCGCAGAGTGATAAGTAATCCCTGTGCCTCGCAGAGTGATAAGTAATCCGTGCGCCTCGCAGAGTGATAAGTAATCCCTGTGCCTCGCAGAGTGATAAGTAATCGCTGTGCCTCGCAGAGTGATAAGTAATCCGTGCGCCTCGCAGAGTGATAAGTAATCCCTGTAGTTTAGAGAAGAGAATCATGTAACATAGGGGCACTCTATGATAATGGAGTATTTAAAACTTACATTTTATTAGTTTTATTAAAATAATAATGAGTCCCAGAATAGTGCCTGTGACACCAGTTGCGAAATAAAAAACAAAAAATGTGAAATAAACAAACATATAAATTTTAAAATGGCAGAGAACACCGCCAAGCCTCGCAGTGTAATGAGACAGCCAGAAAGTCTTCAATAAGATTTAATAATAAATGACAAAATATTATTGGTAGCTTTCTATAAATCCAAAAATATAGAGGACCATTTAAATTTTTTTTATTTTTTTTTAGCCTGACTAATGCTACATTAACAAATATAATGAAATATACAATCTTTGATGCTTGAAAACAACATCTTATAGTTTGGTAATTTGTGGCGTATACATATCATGTTACCAATAATTAAGAGAGAATATATCTACTCATACAGCACTTTTAAGTCTTATTTATAGTGATAAGACTGTCACTGCCAGATTTCATGTCCCACTAAACGGAGGTTACGTGATTATGGAATATTAAGGGTTTACCATTTTTGATATATATCCCTGGAATAACTACTCCACTATAATAAGGGAATAACTTTGTCTACACTACCATTACTCCGTTAATGATGTCTTATTATATATCTATGACATCTCCCGTTTAGGACCAAAAAAAATTTAAATGGTCCTCTATATTTTTGGATTTATAGACAGCTACCAATAATATTTTGTCATTTATTATTAAATCTTATTGAAGACTTTTTGGCTGTCTTATCTCACTGCGAGGCTTGGCGGTGTTCTCTGCCATTTTAAAATTTATATGTTTGTTTATTTCACATTTTTTGTTTTTATTTCGCAACTGGTGTCACAGGCACTATTCTGGGACTCATTATTATTTTAATAAAACTAATAAAATGTAAGTTTTAAATACTCCATTATCATAGAGTGCCCCTATGTTACATGATTCTCTTCTCTGCACTTGTTGATTTATGAACTAAAAATACATGTATAAGGTGCACCAACTCAGTCAAAAAATAATCATATTATATGAATGAAGATAGTCTGAGTGTTTGATTCCCTAGTGCGTTGGGAATTCAATTCTCTTGAATCCCTGTAGTTTGCAGAGTGATATGTAATCCCTGTGCCTCGCAGAGTGATAAATAATCCCTGTGCCTCACAGAGTGATAAATAATCCCTGTGTCTCGCAGGGAGATAAGAAATCCCTTTGCCTCACAGAGTCATAATTAATCCCTGTAGCTCGCAGACATATAAGTAATCCCTGTGCCTCGCAGTGAGATAAGTAATCCCTGTGCCTCGCAGAATGATAAGTAACAACTCCTGATATATACCTACCACACAATCCCCTCCTGACATATACTTATCCCACTATCCCCTCCTGATATATACCTACCACATGATCCCCTCCTGATACATATACCTACCACACGATCCCCTCTTGATATATATACCTATCACACGATCCCCTCGTGATATATATACCTACAACACGATCCCCTCCTGATATATATACCTACCACACGACCCCCTCCTGATATATATACCTACCACACGATCCCCTCCTGATATATATACCTATCACATGATCCCCTCCTGATATATATATACCTATCACACGATCCCCTCCTGATATATATACCTACCACACGATCCCCTCCTGATATATATATATACCTACCACACGATCCCCTCCTGATATATATACCTATCCCACTATTCCCTCCTGATATATACCTATCACACGATCCCCTCCTGATATATATACCTATCACACGATCCCCTACTGATATATATACCTATCACATGATCCCCTCCTGATATATATACCTACCACACGATCCCCTCCTGATATATACCTACCACACGATCCCCTCCTAATATATATACTTACCACACGATCCCCTCCTGATATATATACCTACCACACGATCCCCTCCTGATATATATACCTATCACACGATCCCCTCATGATATATATACCTACCACACGATCCCCTCCTGATATATATACCTATCACACGATCCCCTCCTGATATATATACCTATCACACGATCCCCTCCTGATATATATATACCTATCACACTATCCCCTCCTGATATATATACCTATCACACGATCCCCTCCTGATATATATACCTATCACACGATCCCCTCCTGATATATATACCTATCACACGATCCCCTCCTGATATATATACCTATCACACGATCCCCTCCTGATATATATACCTACCACACGATCCCCTCCTGATATATACCTATCACACGATCCCCTCCTGATATATACCTATCACACGATTCCCTCCTGATATATATACCTATCACACGATCCCCTCCTGATATATATACCTATCACACGATCCCCTCCTGATATATATACCTATCACACGATCCCCTCCTGATATATATACCTACCACACGATCCCCTCCTGATATATACCTATCACACGATCCCCTCCTGATATATATACCTATCACACGATCCCCTCCTGATATATATACCTACCACACGATCCCCTCCTGATATATATATACCTACCACATGATCCCCTCCTGATATATATACCTATCACACGATCCCCTCCTGATATATATACCTATCACACGATCCCCTCCTGATATATATACCTACCACACGATCCCCTCCTGATATATACCTACCACACTATCCCCTCCTGATATATATACCTATCACACGATCCCCTCCTGATATATATACCTATCACACGATCCCCTCCTGATATATATACCTACCACACGATCCCCTCCTGATATATATATACCTACCACATGATCCCCTCCTGATATATATACCTACCACACGATCCCCTCCTGATATATATATACCTACCACACGATCCCCTCCTGATATATATACCTATCACACGATCCCCTCCTGATATATATACCTATCACACGATCCCCTCCTGATATATATACCTACCACACGATCCCCTCCTGATATATATACCTACCACACGATCCCCTCCTGATATATATACCTACCACACGATCCCCTCCTGATATATATACCTATCACACGATCCCCTCCTGATATATATACCTATCACACGATCCCCTCCTGATATATATACCTACCACACGATCCCCTCCTGATATATACCTATCACACGATCCCCTCCTGATATATATACCTACCACACGATCCCCTCCTGATATATACCTATCACACGATCCCCTCCTGATATATATATACCTATCACACGATCCCCTCCTGATATATATATACCTACCACACGATCCCCTCCTGATATATATACCTATCACACGATCCCCTCCTGATATATACCTATCACATGATCCCCTCCTGATATATATACCTATCACACGATCCCCTCCTGATATATATATACCTATCACACTATCCCCTCCTGATATATATACCTATCACACGATCCCCTCCTGATATATATACCTATCACACGATCCCCTCCTGATATATAACCTATCACACGATCCCCTCCTGATATATATACCTATCACACGATCCCCTCCTGATATATATACCTACCACACGATCCCCTCCTGATATATACCTATCACACGATCCCCTCCTGATATATATACCTATCACACGATCCCCTCCTGATATATACCTATCACACGATCCCCTCCTGATATATATACCTATCACACGATCCCCTCCTGATATATATACCTACCACACGATCCCCTCCTGATATATACCTATCACACGATCCCCTCCTGATATATATATACCTATCACACTATCCCCTCCTGATATATATACCTATCACACGATCCCCTCCTGATATATATACCTATCACACGATCCCCTCCTGATATATATACCTATCACACGATCCCCTCCTGATATATATACCTACCACACGATCCCCTCCTGATATATATACCTACCACACGATCCCCTCCTGA
The DNA here is from genome assembly GCF_038048845.1 of Mixophyes fleayi. Classification (NCBI taxonomy): domain Eukaryota; kingdom Metazoa; phylum Chordata; class Amphibia; order Anura; family Limnodynastidae; genus Mixophyes; species Mixophyes fleayi. The sequence continues at coordinate 5,845,661 of NC_134402.1, forward strand.
TATATATACCTACCACACGATCCGCTCCTGATATATATACCTATCACACGATCCCCTCCTGATATATATACCTATCACACGATCCCCTCCTGATATATATACCTACCACACGATCCCCTCCTGATATATACCTATCACACGATCCCCTCCTGATATATATACCTACCACACGATCCCCTCCTGATATATACCTATCACACGATCCCCTCCTGATATATATATACCTATCACACGATCCCCTCCTGATATATATATACCTACCACACGATCCCCTCCTGATATATATACCTATCACACGATCCCCTCCTGATATATACCTATCACATGATCCCCTCCTGATATATATACCTATCACACGATCCCCTCCTGATATATATATACCTATCACACTATCCCCTCCTGATATATATACCTATCACACGATCCCCTCCTGATATATATACCTATCACACAATCCCCTCCTGATATATATACCTATCACACGATCCCCTCCTGATATATATAACCTATCACACGATCCCCTCCTGATATATATACCTACCACACAATCCCCTCCTGATATATACCTATCACACGATCCCCTCCTGATATATATACCTATCACACGATCCCCTCCTGATATATACCTATCACACGATTCCCTCCTGATATATATACCTATCACACGATCCCCTCCTGATATATATACCTATCACACGATCCCCTCCTGATATATATACCTATCACACGATCCCCTCCTGATATATATACCTACCACACGATCCCCTCCTGATATATACCTATCACACGATCCCCTCCTGATATATATACCTATCACACGATCCCCTCCTGATATATATACCTACCACACGATCCCCTCCTGATATATATATACCTACCACATGATCCCCTCCTGATATATATACCTATCACACGATCCCCTCCTGATATATATACCTATCACACGATCCCCTCCTGATATATATACCTACCACACGATCCCCTCCTGATATATACCTACCACACTATCCCCTCCTGATATATATACCTATCACACGATCCCCTCCTGATATATATACCTATCACACGATCCCCTCCTGATATATATACCTACCACACGATCCCCTCCTGATATATATATACCTACCACATGATCCCCTCCTGATATATATACCTACCACACGATCCCCTCCTGATATATATATACCTACCACACGATCCCCTCCTGATATATATACCTATCACACGATCCCCTCCTGATATATATACCTATCACACGATCCCCTCCTGATATATATACCTACCACACGATCCCCTCCTGATATATATACCTACCACACGATCCCCTCCTGATATATATACCTACCACACGATCCCCTCCTGATATATATACCTATCACACGATCCCCTCCTGATATATATACCTATCACACGATCCCCTCCTGATATATATACCTACCACACGATCCCCTCCTGATATATACCTATCACACGATCCCCTCCTGATATATATACCTACCACACGATCCCCTCCTGATATATACCTCTCACACGATCCCCTCCTGATATATATATACCTATCACACGATCCCCTCCTGATATATATATACCTACCACACGATCCCCTCCTGATATATATACCTATCACACGATCCCCTCCTGATATATACCTATCACATGATCCCCTCCTGATATATATACCTATCACACGATCCCCTCCTGATATATATATACCTATCACACTATCCCCTCCTGATATATATACCTATCACACGATCCCCTCCTGATATATATACCTATCACACGATCCCCTCCTGATATATATACCTATCACACGATCCCCTCGTGATATATATACCTATCACACGATCCCCTCCTGATATATATACCTACCACACGATCCCCTCCTGATATATACCTATCACACGATCCCCTCCTGATATATATACCTATCACACGATCCCCTCCTGATATATACCTATCACACGATCCCCTCCTGATATATATACCTATCACACGATCCCCTCCTGATATATATACCTACCACACGATCCCCTCCTGATATATACCTATCATACGATCCCCTCCTGATATATATACCTACCACATGATCCCCTCCTGATATATACCTATCACACGATCCCCTCCTGATATATATATACCTATCACACTATCCCCTCCTGATATATATACCTATCACACGATCCCCTCCTGATATATATATACCTACCACACGATCCCCTCCTGATATATATACCTATCACACTATCCCCTCCTGATATATATACCTATCACACGATCCCCTCCTGATATATATATACCTACCACACGATCCCCTCCTGATATATATATACCTATCACACGATCCCCTCCTGATATATATATACCTATCACACGATCCCCTCCTGATATATATACCTATCAGCTTCTCAGTGTCTTGCAGAGAGCTACATCGTTATTACAACAGAGAATAAAGCTCACAGTTATTAGGAATATGGAAGAGAGTGAGTATGAGAGCTCAGACTGTTATCTTTTCAAACTGAATTTATAGATGTCAGCTGAAATGTGTAGCTCAAAAACCAATTGTTTCTTACCAACTTTAATATGATTGTATTATTCCCCCAAAAAGCATCAGAAAACGTAATCTGCACTCCCAGGTTGGGTGCAAAATTCACCAGAGCCCAACAATTTGCCCCATGCAGCTGTTTCTCTTTGGGGTTCGTCTCATAGCTAAGGCCAAACCCCTTCCCTGTAAGACTCTTCAGCATGGGGGATGTGTAAGCGGAAAGACCAATCAAAATCTGCAGTCACAGAAGTTTCTGTGTAGATGGTGCCCACTCAAGTGTGTTGGGTTTCCAGGTTGGCAATGGAAAAGCTGATATTTTATTGGGGTAGAAAACTCTAAGCCCTTACAAGAGAGGGGAACGAGCTGAGTGACATTTTCAAAACTGTTCCCGAAATATTCACCCCGTTATGCAAATATTCCCAATCCTACTTCAACCACAATGAAATCACCATCCCAGGCCTATCTGGGAATTTACAAAAGTATGGTTTGAAATGGTGATGCCAATAGATTGTATTGATGGGAATATCTTTGTAATATTTCCCTCACTTCAATGAAAAAAAACCCGGCTAGGACCACAGAATTATCATTAGAGAACCGTCCTTCCATTTCCTCTGTAAGTCGTAGGGATAAACGCTGTTCATATTATCTTATTTTTCTGGAACTGAAAATGTTTCATCCACAGACAAAGGTTAAAATTATTAGAGAGGAGATTTGAGCAGTGGGGTAATCACCAGTAACGTCTTGTTTACATAACAGTACAAGCTGTGCGTAGAGGAACGTACATCCCACAAGTGTGACCACTTGGCGCCTGATACTGCTCACTTATCTTCAGAATAGAGATATCGCTGGCAGACACTAGGCCGGAGCCAGAGAAGAGACAAATTAGAAGCTTTTCTCTTACTGCACAATGAGGCAACAATTACAGTAAGAAATTCTTAGATAACTTAAGAGGACGTCTGTGGGGGATAATGACGGAAGTGATAGGTATTGTATTTCATGTTCTCGTGTAACGCCTGGGCAGGAGCTCTCCTGCACAGTGTGCCTGGGCCCTGGGAATAGAGAGAGAGGGGAAGAGGAACCACTGGCTGGAGCAGTGCAAGGCTCCTCAGGGGCTGGAAACTGTACCTCTCAGCATACCCGAAGAGCCAGAAGTGAAGAGCCATCAGAGCCCATTAGTAGAGGAGAGTTTGGTACCAGAGGAGGGAGAGCGCTGCCAAGGAACGAGGTGCAGCAATTTCTGGGACCGCAGTATACATAGAGAGAGTTGCTGAAAAAGGAGAGGAAGCACAGCAAAATCAAGTGAGTTGCACAGTGATTACTGTGCCCACCAGAGTAGGGAGAGATGGCAGAGAGGAGGAGCTGCTGGAGGGGGCACTGCCATTATAAAGAGGCTGAATGCCATAAAGAGAGCTGCCACTCTAATAGAGAGAGCTGTCAGTCTAACAGAGAGAACTTTCAGTTTATGTTAAGGAAGAGGCTAAGGGAGGGAGGTGCCTTTTTACTGTCAGAGTCACAGAAAACTGCTTGCATCAGAGTGAGAGCTGTCAGTTCCAAAGGGAGATCTGCCAGTATCGAAGAGAAAGCTGCCAGTGTCTGAGGGCAAGCTGGCAGTAACAGAGAGTAAGCTGCCATTATCAGGGAGAAAGTTGCCAGAGATGAGAGTACTATCCAGATGCGGTTAAGGTATAAAGAGGGAATCCAGATCCAATCCAGTTGTCCGCAGGGAGTCCTGACCTGTTCCAGGAGGACCAGATGTCTGCCTTTGCTATTACATCTACTGTTTGGTCTAGTGAGGAGATCCATTGGGAATCTATCAAAGTCTTTGAACCCTACTTCGTGCCCACCAGGTCTCCAGAACTAATCCATGCCCACAACGAATGTGAGTGACCCTTATAATCCTTCACTGTGTTTGAAAAGAGGTGAAATAACCGAACTCTGTTACACGCAGCTACAAGGGGCTACACTGGGAAGAATCTGTCATTATTAAAATCTTAAGAAAAGTTTGTTACAAATACCAGCTGCTGAAAATCACCTGTAGGTGATTTGGAACTGAGGCTGTGTTTTGTCTACTTTAGTGATATCCTGCTTTAGGGTATCAATGAATGCCTGACATGCAGGGGAGAGATAACAAATTTTAGCCTGGGGGCAAGACTCGACTGTAGCCTATTAGGAAAATTTTAAATGAAAAATAAATGCAGGTGGGCCGGTGACCAAGCCCAAGGTAGTCTACTATGGCACCGCCCCAGGGGGCAGATCCCCCTCCCCCCTGCCCCTGGGTGACTGATACAATCTGCTTTATCGGAATGAGTTACAGTAGCTGAATGGATACATGCAATATAAAATGACCCTTTCTGATCAAACATATGCAACCCAAAGCTCTCCAGTGGAACTACAAGTACCAGCAGCTGGAGAGCCAGAGGTTGCCTATGTTTGGGGGGTGCGAGGCAACATTTATGGGGGCATGAGTCGTCACGCTAGAATTTTAACAGAAAACATCTTGATTTTTAGATACATGAACGATGGTAAGTTAATCAGGGATGATCTCATTGAAATACGAGCTAATGCTCACATGCTTAAATGAAGATTGGAAAAAATGGACCTGGAACAATTGTGGTGTCCTCAGTACATTATCACACCTGACAAAGGCAGCATTGCGGATTCTGATACCATTTGCCACCACAAATCTATGTGAGAAGAGATTTCATCACCTCTTTACATAAAAACAGAGACCTGAAACCTCCAGTAATTTCTAAAAAAAGTGACCTCTTCCAATCTCACGATTTATCACTAATAAGCAGCAACAAAAGAGTCACTCAGAATTTAGTCTGTTTAAATTTCAGGTTGGATTTTAATAAATAATTACATCAATGTAAAAGTTTTTTGCAATAATTTTATGTGTATCTGATATAAAAATCTGAAGAATTTTCATGGGTGCCAGTCGCCAAAGTGATGACGTTTTAGATCAGGCCTGTCCAACCTCGGCCCTCCAGATGTTGTGAAACTACAAGTTCCAGCATGTCCTTCCAGCTATCAACAGGTTGTCTACTGGCAAAGCATGCTGGGGCTTGTAGTTTCACAACACCTGGAGGGCCGCAGATTGGACAGGCCTGTTTTAGATGAACAATACGTCCACGCTTCCCAGGGTGAGGATTAGCGGCTTATTTATCAATAGGCCACCGTCTCCCGAGCATAGGATGATTTTGGATCGCTGAGATAAAATCCCTTATGGACGCAGTTTATATAAAAAAAATATCTCTCAGCTGTCCCCGGCAACACTGGCCTGGAGCAGAAAGGGTTAATTTCCCACTTCGCCGGGCTGATCTCCGGTGTCTCGCACATGCGCCGGGAAAATGTACAAAAAATAAGAAGGCAGGAAAGAGACAAAAATATTAAAAAAAGAAAAAAAAATTAAAAACCCTTCAAAAAATTCTGTGCAGCACAGCGTTATCACTGGCGGTAATCCATTCTTATAGGGCGAAGAGAGAATAAGCCCCGGGGACACAGTGTTATCACTGGCGGTAATCCATTGTTGTAGGGCGAAGAGAGAATAAGCCCCGGGGACACAGTGTTATCACTGGCGGTAATCCATTGTTGTAGGGCGAAGAGAGAATAAGCCCCGGGGACACAGTGTTATCACTGGCGGTAATCCATTGTTGTAGGGCGAAGAGAGAATAAGCCCCAGGGACACAGTGTTATCACTGGCGGTAATCCATTGTTGTAGGGCGAAGAGAGAATAAGCCCCGGGGACACAGTGTTATCACTGGCGGTAATCCATTGTTGTAGGGCGAAGAGAGAATAAGCCCTGGGGACACAGTGTTATCACTGGCGGTAATCCATTGTTGTAGGGCGAAGAGAGAATAAGCCCCGGGGACACAGTGTTATCACTGGCAGTAATCCATTGTTGTAGGGCGAAGAGAGAATAAGCCCCAGGGACACAGTGTTATCACTGGCGGTAAGCCTGTGTTGTAGAGCGAAGAAAGAATAAGCCCTATTGCTAGGGATACAATAGAGTTCTTTGCCCTTTATTAAATCAGCCCTTGAATCTTTGATTATCTGGTCCTGAGGAATTATGGTGGATGATAAAAATGAGTGTGACTATGAAATATTTTCTACTGTAATATGGAAATGACGAACCGACCCTCCAAGGAGGAGGTTTTGGAACCCAGAGCTACAATCTGCTGCAGGATACCGGACGAGGATAAGGTGCAGGAGATCCTTCCTATCCATAATTCATCACAGGGAGGAGAAGTGAAGTGGTTTCACTTGTACGTCTTATTGTTCTATTAAAAATAGCTTGTTAGGGATTGTTGAGGGCTGGAGATCCCCCGCAGGCCCATATACCCCCAGTTACACGGGAAGGAAGAGGCGTTGGACCAGCCGTGGGAGAGGTCTGAGTCACTGGGTGGTCTACACATCACACGCTGCAGGTTGGTCGGGTCTAAGGAGAATGGAATATTATCCCCCAAAAAATTTAGTACAGCGAAGTTTAGCTAAAACAATGAACTTCAAACTCTGGATAAAATAAACTTACAAAGCTGAACGGAGAGAACAAGTTCGTCAGTGATCTAAATATAAAATATAAACGACATAGTATAATATACATGTCAGGAAGTTATTGTGTATTATTTCCCCTAATTATATTCCTTACAGGAAACTGAGTTTGTATTGAATTTATAAGATAATATCCGCAGGGGAGACTTCTACACCTAACCTCCATACTACAGCAAATATATCGCATTACACAAGAAAACCAATGACAAAATTGTCAGTACATGTGTAATGTTATTGTTCCTTCCTCCAGGTCTACAGGTGACAGAATTCATGGACTGAGTCCAAAATGACAATAAATTGATCAGCTGATTAAAACACGTATGACAAAGACATGATGTCCCCTCACTCTCCTGATATAAGACATAAATGACAGCTGAGCAGCAATTTAGCAGAAAAATCTAAAAGTTATAATTAATTATTGGTTTGGTGGTAACGAGATAGTGATAAAGAGGGAAGTGATGTACATTTATATTCTTGCACGTGTAATGGGCGTAATGTGGGCGTACGTCTTTGTGCGCTGTAGCTGGATACACAGGTGCATCTCTGCTAAATGAAACGCACTGCGGGTCACGTGTAAAAAGCCCCCAGTTACCTCTTGTGTGGCCTCTGGGCTTGTACTCTGTATGTAAGCACTGGGCTCATGCCTATCACACCACACAGCTGGTTGAATTCACCATCATTGGATAGAATGTAATGTCCACAAAATGCGAATTTACAACTCTAGGAAGGAATGTCAGAGCAAAAATGCAAAGTTTATACGGTCTGCGAAACAGCCTGTTCTACTTTGAATCTTGCTCTTCTCTAATAACAAAGAATAAGCCAGAAATGCAGCACATTTATTATAGATTCCACAAAACCAAACGCCAATAATAAATGTGTGTAATCCATTCTACAATAGTCTTCAGATGCCAAATATCAGCAATCAGACTGATGTTGCAGGTTATACCACTACCTATAGGTACTTCTCACAAGTCAACTTAAGAAAATGTATTTTTTAATTGATTCCAAGTCCAACCGCTTGAGCCGTCTCTTCCCTTTTCTTCTACTTCACTCGTCTCCAGAATGGCACCTGCTCAAGGGACAGAAACGCCTGACAGCCAAGTACTACACATCCACAAGTGCTACGGTCACTGTGGGAAGGGGTGAAAATGTATTTAATATTCTTATGCGCTCTGAACACTCATTGCTGAACTAACATTGTGCAGGACTTCAGGTGATACCACTAACCTGTCTCACTTATCACCTTGCAGTCTGCACATCGATGAAGTTCTCAAACACCCCAGTTCCAGCTGGTCCATGGCCATAAGTTCCCAGGTATCACAGACTGCAGGGAGTTATGTCTGTGATCAGACGCAGAGACCTGGATTCAGTGAGTGAGATTTATGGAGTCAGGGTGGTGAGGAACTAAAGCTCATTTTCTGAGCATTGTAATATTATTTATTTGTTTTTGCAGTGAACCTATTGAGCGGGTGTGACCAGGGGTGAATTTTAGACTGGGATGGGGGGGTTGGAGGGGGGCTCAGCTCAACAGCCTACTAGGAACATTTTAAAGGTACTAAAATGCAGGTAGTGAAGTGATCCCAAAGTAGCCCACTGTGGGACCGCCCCCCCGGCCCCTGATATGGGGTAACTTGTGCACTGCTGCAGTAACCGTGGGGTCTGCGCTTGAAATTCTTTGCAGAAATCTTGGGCAAACTGACCTCCTGCCCCCCAGGTAGTGTTGCAGCTGTGCAGTGTCCTAGAGGTGTTTGCTAAGGGTAATGTTGCATTTTTTCCTGTGTTTGTGCAACATTTCAATAGCACATTGCGCTAATTTTAAAAATGTTACGCAGATATGCAAAATTCACCCTGAGATGGTGCAACTCATGCAATTCCATCGCTGTTCTAGTGTCATAAATGTTGTTCCTACAACTTATTATTTGCAACACAACTGCAGTTGGTGAAACATCCTTCAGATACTCACTAACAAATCATTTTACCTGGACTCCTGTTTTCTGCTGTATACAAATATAAACTAACATTCCAGCAGGAAACCAGAAAGACATCTGAGTGTCACATTGTCTGACGTGCAGCAGAATCACAGGTACAGTTACTGAGCTGTACAGGTTCTGCTTTGTCCTGAACTACAGAGGTCTCTAACCCAGTGCTGGTGGCTGAGATACAACAGCAGCCGGTTATAGTGTAATGAATGGTGATCTCTGGGACCACCAGTGTAAGTTATTATATGATGAGATTCCTGACACGGTACCTTGTTCCTGGGGCTCCTTCTTGCAGAGTAGATGGTGCAGAGCGGCTTCCTATGGAGCTGTCTGGAGAAGGTTTCCTCTCCCAGCCTACGTTCCTCTCTCCGGCAGCCTGAACCTTCCTTCCCTGTTTCCTCTTTGCAGCCCAGTCACTCCCAGCCCAGCAATAGTTTAAATTGCCATCCCAGATGGATGAGGAGGCAGGGTCAGGAGTCCCGAGGGAGGGGAACATTAGCAGCTAGCGGACTCTAGAATTCCTGGCTTTCCCTAAACCGACTTTTATTTAATTTTAACTTTGTTTTGTTTCTTTTTTATTATAGTGTTTTTATCTATCTATTTTAGGTTGTGTTTCTATCATTACTTCCTGGCTCTGCTTCCTCATCCCTGAGTATGTTTCCTCTAGTTTAACCTCTCGCAGTTTCCTTTCATCCAGAATTTCCTTTTCTTTCTTTACTTTTTATCTGTAGTTCTGCATCTCTGTGTTCTACGTTTTACCCTCTCGCATTCGTCTATTTCTTCCTCTCGTTCATCTGATTCTCGCTTTCATTTATCTCTTGTTTCCTCTCCTGGGGAAGGTTGGTGTCTGTTGCATGAGAAATGACATATCACAATTTCCCCCATCAACAATCTGCAGTTAGAGGCATACTTGCCAACTCTCCCGGAATGTCCGGGAGACTCCTGCATTTTGCCAGAGTCTCCCAGACTCCCGGGCGAGTGTGGCAATCTCCCGAATTCTGCCCACTTCACTAGGAAGTGCCCCACTTCCTAGTGAAGTGGGCAGAATTAGACCCCAAACGCCGCGATTCCCGGTGAATCGCGGGGGGCGGGGCCAAAATGGCGCGATTTTGGCCGTCACGCCCCCCTCCACTGGCTGGCTCCCGGAAGGGAGCTGAAGAAAGTCGGCGAGTATGGTTAGAGGGTGAGATGGATCTGACTCACTCAGTCATAAAGATTACACTGTCTACATCCTAATGTGATTCCTCTCTTAGGGGTCTGTGCATCACACAACGATGAGCCATTAAAACGGGGAAAACAGCAGTTTTCTCGGTTAGATGGCCATCGCAGAATGCATCAAGGGCTTATTGCGGGAGAAGTCAAAGATTTCTCCTGCCAGAATCCACTTTACGTTTGTCTTCTCAGGATGGCGTTACCTGTCTTTTCCTATGGGATTTCACTGAAGCCTCCCTGGCTTCGCAGACTCTGTTACAGTGGAAATGCTGTGCTAGGCTGCCGGTAAATAGGAAAAATAGATTGCAGCAGGGGAGGGGGGTCACAGAGCAGCCCCAACATGGTGTATTCCAGCGTTGCATAAATATACATCACTGTGATATGCAGCGATGCATATTTAATGTCACCACATTGTAATGGTGCATAGACCCCCTAATGCCTTGTGTTCATGTTCCTGCAGCCCGAACAGAAGGGTAACCTACGCTCAGTGGCCACTTTATTAGGTACACCTAGGTACTAGGTAGGACCCCCCCTTTGCCCTCAGAGCGGCTTATATTCTTTGTGGCATGGCAGAGTCATAACTTTAGCCCTGGGGCAAAAAAGAAAAATGCCACCCCCATACCCCTCCATTTTAACCAAATATTCAGAAACTGCGCACCCTACAGCATTGCGCCACCATTGCACAGCCCTGGTTACGGCTCTGTGGCATGGATTCAATAAGGTGCGGGAAATATTCCTTAGAGAACTGGACATGATGGCATCACACAGTTGCTGCCGATTTTTCGGCAGCACATTCATGCTACGAACCCCCCAGTTCCACCACATCTGAAAAGTCTTCTACTGGATGGAGATCTGGTGACTGTGGAGGGCATCAAAGTACACTGACCTCATTGTCATGTTTGAGGAACCAGCTGAGATGATGTGTGCTCTGTGACATGGCGCATTATCCTGCTGGAAGCAGCCGTTAGATGGGCAGACTGTGCCCATAAAGAGATGCACAAGGTCAGCAACAATACTCTGGTAGGCTGAGGCATTTAAACAATTGAGTTGGTATTAAGGGGCCAAGAAAACATCTCCCATGCTGTTACACCACCACCAGCCTGCACTTTTGACACAAGGCATCTGCCTGTGCTCACTGTATTCTCAGTTTCCTGTTCTATGTTGACAGAAGTGGAGCCCTGTGTGGTCTTCTGCTGCTGTGGCCCATCCACATCAAGATTCCACGTGCTGTGCGTTCAGAGATGCTCTTCTGCAGACCACTGTTGTAGCACATGGTTATTTGATTTCTGTCACCTTCCTGTCAGCTTGAACCAGTGTGGTCATTCTCATCATCATCATCATTTATTTATTTATATAGTGCCGCTAATTCCATAGCGCTGTACAGAGAACTCACACACATCAGTCCCTGCCCCAATAGAGCTTACAGCTAAATTCCCTAACATACACAACCTAAGGTCAATTGTATAGCAACCAAGTATGTTTTTGGATTGTGGGAGAAAATCGGAGCACCCAGAGGGAACCCACGCAAACATGGGGAGAACATACAAACTCCACACAGATAAGACCATGGTCAGGAATCAAACTCATGACCCCAGTGCTGTGAGGCAAAAGGGCTAACCACTGAGCCACCGTGCTGCCCTGATTTTCCTCTTCTCATCTCAACCTCTCTCATTAACAAGGCATTTTCACCCACAGAACTGACGCTCACTGGGGTTTTTGTTTTGCGCACCATTCTCTGTAAGCTCTGCAGACTGTACATGAAAATTCCTGGAGAATCTGAGATAAACAAACCACCTCATCTGGCACCAACAATCACTCTACGGTGAAAGTCACTTAGATCACATTTATTCCCCTGTCTGGTGACACGAACAACAACTGAACCTCTTGGCCATGTCTGCATGCTTTTATGCATTGAGTTGCTGCCACATGATTGGCTGATTAGTGTCACAGACTCAGGGTATTTGCTTACTGGTTTTTGCACTATTCACCAAAGAGGTGCGGAGTCTAACGTGTCCCAGGTCTTCGCCAGGAACCCCCGCAAGGGAGTATGGTCTTAGCTGCGGGAGACACGCAGGTCGCCGTCCTCAGAGGGAGTAACCAGTGAAGTGATAGATGAAAACGGTGTCGTACAAGCCGGGTCCAAACTGAGAATTCAGGAGATGCCACAGGGGAAATCCAAAACCGTAGTCAGGATAGCCGGGTCGGGGTCAGAAGCGCAGGAGGGAGTAGTCAATCAAGCCGAGGTCAAATTCACAAGGAGCACAGAACAGGAGTAGTCAGTAACAAGCCGGGTAATACACAGGAAACACTGGAGAAAAGTACACAGGAACGCTGGAGCTAGGATGAGACCTAATACTCTGGCACTATTCAAGTGCCAGAGTGTACTTAATATAGGGGCTGCTAACCAATCATCGGCGCGGTGACGCTGAACACCACCGCCGGAATTACTGAGAAGCGTTCCGTTGCCTAGCAACGGAACGCGACCGCCGACCCGGAAGTGCGCCCGGTTGCCTAGCAACCAGCCGCTCAGCAGCAGAAGCAGGCGTCCGTCCCTGTGCGGCGGACATAGCACAGGGACGGCGTCTGACAATTACATAATTGCATTAACGAGCAGGTGTACCTAATAAAGAGGGCACTGAGCGTATAACTTACAATTCAAGGAGGTGAGAAGAACAAATGGATTCACCCGCTGCTCAGTAGACGTTCCAAAGAGGGGAAATTACTCCGCTCAGAGGGGCCACATTAGGCTAACAGTGACCTGTTTTCAGGAGGATTTCGCTTCACTTTGGGTAAATTTTGCAAAGTTGTCAAGTACAGAGCTCACAACAATCTTATCCCCAGCAGACGGAGCACTATACAGTCTACACACACATATATCACACTCCAACCTTTACTTCCTAATAACCTTCTATGACAATGATTGCTGGGGTGGGACATAATACAGAAGCTCCAATAAGAATCTACAGAACCTCAGAAATATGGAAAATAAAAGACACATATTTCCCCAATTATATCACAGGCCACAGAAGACATCCTGATTAACAGTCTGCAGAGGATGGAAAGGAAACAGATTGAATAGGAAAATTATTTTCCAAGGAAACGTGCCTCCTGCCTCATTTTTTATATCATATTTGCAAACCAACAAATGAGGCTCTGCTCAGTGAGGTGCACCTGAGTGATACTGTGAGCGATACTGTAAGCGATACGGTGAGCGATACGGCGAGCGATACTGTAAGCGATGCGGTGAGCGATACGGTGAGCGATACAGAGAGCGATACGGCGAGCGATACGGTGAGCGATACGGTGAGCGATATGATGAACGATATGATGAGCGATCTGGTGAGCGATACGATGAGCGATGCGGTGAGCGATACGGTGAGCGATACGATGAGCGATGCGGTGAGCGATACGGTGAGTGCAGACATCCATATTCAACCTCAGTAATGATGGTGCTTGTGCCATGAGGACAAGAAGACAAATATTGGAGTGGCTTCATTTAAGGGTGTGGATTATTCACAGAAGTGGGAGCCAACGTGTACAATGCAGAGAACATATTCCAATGGCTAGTGTACAATATAGAGTATATATCCCAGTGACTAGTGTACAATATAGAGTATATATCTCGGTGACCAGTGTAAAATACAGAATATATATCCCGGTGACTTCTGTACAATACACAGTATATATCCCAGTGACTAGTGTACAATACAGAGTATATATCCCAGTGACTAGTGTACAATACAGAGTATATATCCCAGTGACTAGTGTACAATACAGAGTATATATCCCAGTGACTAGTGTACAATACAGAATATATATCCCAGTGACTAGTGTGCAATACAGAGTATATATCCCAGTGACTAGTGTACAATACAGAGTATATATCCCAGTGACTAGTGTACAATACACAGTATATATCCCAGTGACTAGTGTACAATACAGAGTATATATCCCGGTGACTAGCGTACAATACAGAGTATATAACCAGGTCGTCAGTGTACAATACAGAGTATATATCCCAGTGACTAGTGTACAATACAGAGTATATAACCAGGTCGTCAGTGTACAGCCTGGAGTAAATCATACATCTGATAACAAGTGTACTATAGAGTATCCCAGGGTTGAATAGAAGTTCCTCATCTCAAATCTGGCTACTAGGCTTATATCCCAACCAGTCCAGGCCAATGCCGCTGGGGGATCTGAGCTGTATTTTTTGGGTAGATTGATGCTATAAGAGATTTTTTTATAAAAATGATCCTTATCACCAGACAATAGGACCCCTCAGAATTACAGAGCGTTACACTATCTGAGAAGTGGGAAATGATTTATATTATTTCAGGACTGGGACGCACAGAGAGCTGCAGTATGTCTGAGAGTCACTGAGAGCTGCAGTATATCTGAGAGTCACTGAGAGCTGCAGTATATCTGAGAGTCACTGAGAGCTGCAGTATATCTGAGAGTCACTGAGAGCTGCAGTATATCTGAGAGTCACTGAGAGCTGCAGTATATCTGAGAGTCACTAAGAGCTGCAGTATATCAGAGTCACTGAGAACTGCAGTATATCTGAGAGTCACTGAGAGCTGCAGTATATCTGAGAGTCACTGAGAGCTGCAGTATATCTGAGAGTTACTGAGAGTTGCAGTATATCTGAGAGTCACTGAGAGCTGCAGTATATCTGAGAGTCACTAAGAGCTGCAGTATATCAGAGTCACTGAGAACTGCAGTATATCTGAGAGTCACTGAGAGCTGCAGTATATCTGAGAGTCACTGAGAGCTGCAGTATATCTGAGAGTTACTGAGAGCTACAGTATATCAAAGAGTCACTGAGAGCTGCAGTATATCTGAGAGTCACTGAGAGCTGCAGTATATCTGAGAGTCACTGAGAGCTGCAGTATATCAGAGAGTCACTGAGAGCTGCAGTATATCTGAGAGTCACTGAGAGCTGCTATATGTCTGAGAGTCACTGAGAGCTGCAGTATATCTGAGAGTCACTGAGAGTTGCAGTATATCTGAGAGTCACTGAGAGCTGCAGTATATCTGAGAGTCACTAAGAGCTGCAGTATATCAGAGTCACTGAGAGCTGCAGTATATCTGAGAGTCACTGAGAGCTGCAGTATATCTGAGAGTCACTGAGAGCTGCAGTATATCTGAGAGTTACTGAGAGCTACAGTATATCAAAGAGTCACTGAGAGCTGCAGTATATCTGAGAGTCACTGAGAGCTGCAGTATATCTGAGAGTCACTGAGAGCTGCAGTATATCAGAGAGTCACTGAGAGCTGCAGTATATCTGAGAGTCACTGAGAGCTGCTGTATGTCTGAGAGTCACTGAGAGCTGCAGTATATCTGAGAGTCACTGAGAGCTGCAGTATATCTGAGAGTCACAGAGAGCTGCAGTATATCTGAGTCACTGAGAGCTGCAGTATATCTGAGAGCCACAGAGAGCTGCAGTATATCAGAGAGTCACTGAGAGCTGCAGTATATCTGAGAGTCACTGAGAGCTGCAGTATATCAGAGAGTCACTGAGAGCTGCAGTATATCTGAGTCACTGAGAGCTGCAGTATATCTGAGATTCACTGAGAGATGCAGTATATCTGAGAGTCACTGAGAGCTGCAGTATATCTGAGATTCACTGAGAGCTGCAGTATATCTGAGAGTCACTGAGAGTTGCTATATGTCTGAGAGTCACTGAGAGCTGCAGTATATCTGAGAGTCACTGAGAGCTGCAGTATATCTGAGAGTCACTGAGAGCTGCAGTATATCTGAGTGTCACTGAGAGCTGCAGTATATCTGAGTCACTGAGAGCTGCAGTATATCTGAGTCACTGAGAGCTGCAGTATATCAGAGAGTCACTGAGAGCTGCAGTATATCTGAGTCACTGAGAGCTGCAGTATATCTGAGAGTCACTGAGAGCTGCTGTATGTCTGAGAGTCACTGAGAGCTGCAGTATATCTGAGAGTCACTGAGAGCTGCAGTATATCTGAGAGTCACTGAGAGCTGCAGTATATCTGAGTCACTGAGAGCTGCAGTATATCTGAGAGTCACTGAGAGCTGCAGTATATCTGAGAGTCACTGAGAGCTGCAGTATATCAGAGAGTCACTGAGAGCTGCAGTATGTCTGAGAGTCACTGAGAGCTGCAGTATATCTGAGAGTCACTGAGAGCTGCAGTATATCTGAGTCACTGAGAGCTGCAGTATATCTGAGAGTCGCTGAGAGCTGCAGTATATCTGAGAGTCCCTGAGAGCTGCAGTATATCTGAGAGTCACTGAGAGCTGCAGTATATCTGAGAGTCACTGAGAGCTGCAGTATATCTGAGAGTCACTGAGAGCTGCAGTATGTCTGAGAGTCACTGAGAGCTGCAGTATATCTGAGAGTCACTGAGAGCTGCAGTATATCAGAGAGTCACTGAGAGCTGCAGTATATCTGAGAGTCACTGAGAGCTGCAGTATAATCAGAGAGTCACTGAGAGCTGCAGTATGTCTGAGAGTCACTGAGAGCTGCAGTATATCTGAGAGTCACTGAGAGCTGAAGTATATCTGAGTCACTGAGAGCTGCAGTATATCTGAGAGTCGCTGAGAGCTGCAGTATATCTGAGAGTCCCTGAGAGCTGCAGTATATCTGAGAGTCACTGAGAGCTGCAGTATATCTGAGAGTCACTGAGAGCTGCAGTATATCTGAGAGTCACTGAGAGCTGCAGTATATCTGAGAGTCACTGAGAGCTGCAGTATGTCTGAGAGTCACTGAGAGCTGCAGTATATCTGAGAGTCACTGAGAGCTGCAGTATATCAGAGAGTCACTGAGAGCTGCTATATGTCTGAGAGTCACTGAGAGCTGCAGTATATCTGAGAGTCCCTGAGAGCTGCAGTATATCTGAGAGTCACTGAGAGCTGCAGTATATCTGAGAGTCACTGAGAGCTGCAGTATATCTGAGAGTCACTGAGAGCTGCAGTATATCTGAGAGTTACTGAGAGCTGCAGTATATCTGAGAGTCACTGAGAGATGCAGTATATCTGAGAGTCACTGAGAGCTGCAGTATATCTGAGAGTCCCTGAGAGCTGCAGTATATCTGAGTGTCACTGAGAGCTGCAGTATATCTGAGAGTCACTGAGAGCTGCAGTATATCTGAGAGTCACTGAGAGCTGCAGTATATCTGAGAGTTACTGAGAGCTGCAGTATATCTGAGAGTCACTGAGAGATGCAGTATATCTGAGAGTCACTGAGAGATGCAGTATAGCTGAGAGTCCCTGAGAGCTGCAGTATATCTGAGTCACAGAGAGCTGCAGTATATCTGAGAGTCACTGAGAGCTGCAGTATATCTGAGAGTCACTGAGAGCTGCAGTATATCTGAGAGTCACTGAGAGCTGCAGTATATCTGAGAGTCACTGAGAGCTGCAGTATATCTGAGAGTCACTGAGAGCTGCAGTATGTCTGAGAGTCACTGAGAGCTGCAGTATGTCTGAGAGTCACTGAGAGCTGCAGTATGTCTGAGAGTCACTGAGAGCTGCAGTATATCAGAGAGTCACTGAGAGCTGCAGTATATCTGATTCACTGAGAGCTGCAGTATATCTGAGAGTCACTGAGAGCTGCAGTATATCTGAGAGTCACTGAGAGCTGCAGTATATCTGAGTCACTGAGAGCTGCAGTATATCTGAGAGTCACTGAGAGCTGCAGTATGTCTGAGAGTCACTGAGAGCTGCAGTATGTCTGAGAGTCACTGAGAGCTGCAGTATATCAGAGAGTCACTGAGAGCTGCAGTATATCAGAGAGTCACTGAGAGCTGCAGTATGTCTGAGAGTCACTGAGAGCTGCTGTATGTCTGAGAGTCACTGAGAGCTGCAGTATATCTGAGAGTCACTGAGAGCTGCAGTATGTCTGAGAGTCACTGTGCTTCTATTTAGCTGCTCATTTAACCCATTTCACATTTAATTACTTATTATCACCAATTGAATAAGCAGCTATTCAGTCCCAGCACATTATAGCTCCAGCCACACGTCCTGAAGTCATACTTGCCAGCTTTCTACTCTTTGCCTCCGTGAGATGCTGGAGGGGAGGTGGGAGGACAGAGGGGGGCGCAGTGTGGCAGCAGGGGTGGGACTGAATGTTTTCTTAAAAAAATCTATTTTTAAACAAGAAATTTAACTTGAGTATTGTTTTCTAAATCTGGACTTTCAGTGCGCTGCGAATTCGCTGTCCAGCCAGGCCGCCTATGCATGCACATGTGATTTATCAATAGACCTCCTAGTCCTGCACTTGTGTTTACACATAAAACAAGCCGAGCGTCTGCAATCTCATCTTCTTTTTTCCATAATACAACATTCCTGGATAATTTGGGAAATATGTATTGAAGCCCAGGGCCCCCCCTGATATACCCAGATACCTCCCACTGTCAGACCCCCCCCCCCTCATTGTTTCCTCTCCAGGTGTGTTTGGCGGCTTCTGACTCCGTGCAGCCAGCGTGTACCGTTACAGGGATTCACATTACATGTTCTCTGGCTCCAGAGCCACGGACCAAATAATTACATAATCTGCCAAAAATCTTTTCTGAAATTGCTTGCAGCTGAAGTGGTTTTCCTGAGGAGGAGAGAGGCTGGAGACGAGGGGACAGAAATAGGAGTATATTGTTATACTGTGCGCAGTATAATATTATATACCCACACAATGGCACCACCACTGCTCAAAAAAGCAGAGTAGAAGCACAAGAAACACAAGTGGAGAATGGAATAAAACTTAAATAAATGGGCAGGGTGATATACATGTAGTTTGCAGTGCTAGTTTAAAACCCCATGGCACGATATTAGTTTGCCCCCCCAGCTCTTCCCATCATCCCTGCCAACTTGCCTCTCCTATGGCATTCCACTACCACCCACCCGCTGTGGAGAGAGGCAGAGCCAGCAGTACGGTGGTGCGGAGGCGTTTGGAAGCGATAGGCACCAACGGGAGGGGAATGAGAAATTGCTGGACTGACGGGCAAGCGTAATACAGGACTCTCAGTACATAAAAATAAAAACAAAAATCACAAATTATCTTAGGGTAAACTGGGCCTCCTAGTAAAAGGTAAAAAAAAAAACATATTGGCTACCAGGCACTAGGCTGGAACCTGAGTTGCATAGTGTGTGACCCCTTTCTGGTTGTTTAACATTTAGGGGTCTATTAATGAAAGCATAAAATTTTATATTACAGTCCAAAACTAGTTCGCTGGCAAATATATTCAGTGAGAGGAGACAGTTCCGTGGGTGCTGGGGCCACTAACCATGTCATGCCATTATCAGTCGTACTTGGGGGTAATGCAGGGCCGAAACTCGGGCTGTGCGATAGGGACGACCGCCCAGGACGCAACGCTGAAGGGGGCGCAGTTTAGGAATATTTTAGGTTTATTTGGTTAAAATTAAGGGCTTGGGGGGCAGCATTTGTCTTTCTCGCCCCAGGCGCTAGAATTCTAAGTTACGGCCCTGGGGTAATGTGAGCACCCCCAATTAAGTTAGCATCTATGGGTTCATGCATTTGCACAATATGTAATAAGTTACCCATACAAAGATACTAAGACTGGTTTTGTTGAGGTTGACAGGTCTATAGTAAGACATCTTCATACTTATTTTTGCTCAGTAAGGAGAAGAGAAGGAACCGCAGCTTAGTAGCGAGAACATTGATACAAGTGATGTAGATACAAGTCCACCTATAGAAGAAAAGATCCTAGCAGAAAACTGAACACTGAAAGTGAAGAAGTCCAGGAGGTCAGACGAGATGCATCCAAGGTTACTGAAAGCTGCCGGTAGCACCTGAACAGAATGAATGCTTTAACCAGTCAGTAATAACATAAGTAGCCGCAGAGGACTGGGAACGAGCTGCACAAAGGTGGAAGTAGAGAAGAGTCAGAGACTACAGACCAGTGAGTCTGACATCATTAATGGGACAAAGCTGAAAGAAAAAATGTAGAATTACTCAACTCCAGCAACTTGCAAGCTGCCAACCAGCAGGGGACAACTGGGGGAGACCATGACAAACAAATCTGATTGAGGTTTTTGACTGGGTGACTAAGGCAATAGATCAAGGTGAAGCCATAGATGTGTCTAGGTATTAGTCAGGCCCATGACGCTGTCCTCCGTTGAAGACTGCTAAATAAATTAGAAAGCTTGGGATTGGGTCGGAGTTGGTTGGATGGATAAAAAGTTTGTTGAAGGATAGACAACAGAGAGTTATAGTAAATGTGGTATATTCAAATTATGGAAAGGTTATACCCCGAGAATCTGTACTCGGGACAGTATCTGAAGGAAGAATATAGAACTAATGGCATTAAAATATCAACCACTGAGGGAGAGAGGAATCTAGAAGTCACTATTTCAGGAGGTTTAAAGGTAGGCAGATAATGTAGCACAACAATGGGTAAGGACAGTCAGACACTAGGTTGCACAGGAAGAGGAGTTGGTAGCTGTCACAGAGGGGTAATAGTGCCACCATATAGGTCATTGGTGAGATCACACATAGAATACTGTAGTCACTTCTGGACATAAGCAAGGTCTAAATGACAAAATACCTGAAAATGGCAATGGACCTCTCTATATGTAGGAGACACTTGGAGGAGAGATGATGGGGATATGATGCAAGTTTTCAAATATATGAATGTTATAACAAGATACAGGAGGGAAGACCAATAGAGGTATTAGAGGACATGCACTAAACCTGGAAGGTAACAGGGCTAGGGGAAACTTTAGCCACAAATTACTTCACCAAAAAGGTAGTTGACAGATGGACTAGTCTCTAAGCAGTGGTGGTAGAGGCTAAGACACTAGGGAAATGTAATCATACAAGGGAAAAACATAAGACTACCCTAAATCTGAATGAGGTTAAGGATCGAATAGGCGAGAAGCAGACGTGTGTGATTTCTGGTCACAAGTCGATGTCCACGGACCCCGTAGGTTCGGCATGCCCAGTAGATGTGTTCCGCATGCCTTCCATGAGTTGAACTGTAAGTAAATTGCTAAGATACTGGTCTACTTGTGGGACCTTCACCTTTGTTCTCTCTTTTCTCACCCTGTCCAGTGATTTCCTGCATTCTGGACTTATTACACCTTGCACCTGATACTGTTATGGCCGCCTCCTTTGGTATACCTGATTTTGATATGGACTGACCTATTTGTGTGCTTTTGGCTAACCTCTCACCATTCTATAGGGATATGACAGCAAGCCATTCCGATAGAAGAACTGACCGGCACTGCAGCATGATGTCATCGTGACGTCTGTCAAATTTAAAGCAGCAATGTGGGGTTTAAACACTTAACCCCACAGCTTGGTGGGCTGGAGTATAAGGTGGGCTACCCAACGGGGAGGAACGTCTTATCAAGATTGTTCATTAACTCCGACAGCCAAACAGCACAAAGCTAGATAGGGAGGAGCATCCACCTTCATTCTATGATGGCCGGGCCGGTGGAGAGAAGGTATGGCAGGTAGAGCACCTCTGCAGCATGGCGCCCCTCTACTGCTCATACCACATTCAGCTGGCACTGGTAGCCCCAGATTTATAACAGGGGCTGTGCTTGGTGTAATATCAGGTGACCAGGCCACCCCCTCGATCTTGCACCCTGGTCAGTTGCACTGTCCTCATTACGGCCCTGGTGATCACTATCCTGAGATGGAGACATCGCAGCAGTATAAGTACCGCCACAGTACTTGTTAAATAGGCTTCCTCATGTATAACGGAATCCATGTTATTTGTAGGGGGTGGGGTAATCATAGGATCCACACAGCCATTTAGGGCAAAATGTCATTTAATTTTGCTTTCTGTAGCAACATAATTGTTCTGTTAGCACCATTAACATTTATTGGATTACATTTTCTATGTTCTTCTAAAAGTAATTTCTTATGAGATTTATAGATTGTTTAAAATAGGGTAAGACGCTACAAGCTGCATGATGATGCGGAGTCCTCAGAGGGTGTCCTGCCCCCCAGACAGCTCACCAGTTTATCCTTATTATACAGCTGCCTGTCATCTAGTTATTAGGTAGTAATGCTCTAGTATCCTACTGGGAGTTTTTCACTTTGACTCCTACTTTCTTCTCATTTTCTCTCCTGCAACAAGTCTCCCTTTCTCCTCTGTTCTCCTCAGCCTGAGTCTCTGTCGCTCCTTCTCTCCCCTATGTCTCCTCTTTAGGCGGTGAGTCTTCCGTTTGCTCTGTCTCCTTCTGAGCCTGAAAACAGCTGGCAGCACAGTCCACAGGTACCTGGCTCTCTGTCACTTGGTCTCTGGATACTCAGCTGGCAGCACAGTCCAC
Source organism: Mixophyes fleayi (assembly GCF_038048845.1). Taxonomy (NCBI): domain Eukaryota; kingdom Metazoa; phylum Chordata; class Amphibia; order Anura; family Limnodynastidae; genus Mixophyes; species Mixophyes fleayi. Next base: position 5,868,212 of record NC_134402.1, read on the forward strand.
AGGTACCTGGCTCTCTGTCACTTGGTCTCTGGATGCTCAGCTGGCAGCACAGTCCACAGGTACCTGGCTCTCTGTCAACTGGTCTCCAGTATACTCAGCTGGCAGCACAGTCCACAGTTACCTGGCTCTCTGTCACCTGGTATCCGGATGCTCAGCTGGCAGCACAGTCCACAGGTACCTGGCTCTCTGTCACTTGGTCTCTGGATACTCAGCTGGCAGCACAGTCCACAGGTACCTGGCTTTCTGTCACTTGGTCTCCGGATGCTCAGCTGGCAGCACAGTCCACAGGTACCTGGCTCTCTGTCAACTGGTCTCCAGTATACTCAGCTGGCAGCACAGTCCACAGTTACCTGGCTCTCTGTCACCTGGTATCCGGATGCTCAGCTGGCAGCACAGTCCACAGGTACCTGGCTCTCTGTCACCTGCTCTCCGGGTGCTCAGCTGGCAGTACAGTCCACAGGTACCTGGCTCTCTGTCATCTGGTCTCTGGATGCTCAGCTGGCAGCACAGTCCACAGGTACCTGGCTTTCTGTCACCTGGTCTCCGGATGCTCAGCTGGGCAATGAAGTCCACAGGCACCTGGCTCTTGTCAATTGACTGGGATAAATGGTATCTGCATTCTCTGGGCAGGTCAATCCTGTAGATTGCACAATAGCTGCCGGCATGCCCATGAGTTTCAATTATCTCTTCTCAGCTCCGCATGGACTCGGTTGAGACCCTGAACCTCTTTCTTGGGTCTCAGGGCAGCTTGTCTCTCACATACAGTTCACATTGAGGTTCGAGCAGTTTTTTAAATCCTTCAAAAGTTGGGGGTAGGTTTGATACGTTCAAGAATCAGATGATTCATCCATTCCCTGCCACCGTCTGCCCCCGATTGCTGTGGAAATGTGAACAGTGGAGATATGTCCAATTAATAAAATTATCCATTACTTTTACGGCCATACTGCTTAGATGGGTTATCTGGAAATCCTAAATATGTGCTAGGATGAAAATGAAGAATCTGTTGTGTAGGGTTGCACTGCACAGCAGACTCTCAATGCAGCTTTCCAAGGGTGGTTCAGTAAATTGAACGTGAAGTCTTTTGTTTTCCAGATCACTCAGGGAAATAATTGATCACAATTTGGCTCTTGAACAGTAGAGCTACTGCTACAGATCAGGGAGGTATTACATGGATTGTCAGCCATGATAGAGCAACATGAGTAACAAACATCATCTTTGAGTTCCCACAAATTTCAGATGATCAACTACAGGAATGGTTCTGTTAGAGTGGGAGGAATGGTTCTGTTACAGCGGGAGGAATGATCATGTTACAGCAGGAGGAATGGATGTGTTACAGCGGGAGGAATGGTTATGTTACAGCGGGAGGAATGATCATGTTACAGCGGGAGGAAGGGTTAGGTTACAGCGGGAGGAATGGTTATGTTACAGCGGGAGGAATGGTTATGTTACAGCGGGAGGAATGGTTATGTTACAGCTGGAGGAATGGTTATGTTACAGCGGGAGGAACGATCATGTTACAGCAGGAGGAATGGATGTGTTACAGCGGGAGGAATGGTTATGTTACAGCGGAAGGAATGGTTATGTTACAGCGGGAGGAATGCTTATGTTACAGCGGGAGGAATGGTTATGTTACAGCGGGAGGAATGGTTATGTTACAGCGGGAGGAATGGTTATGTTACAGCGGGAGGAATGATTATGTTACAGCGGGAGGAATGGTTATGTTACAGTGGGAGGAATGATTATGTTACAGCGGGAGGAATGGTTATGTTACAGCGGGAGGAATGATTATGTTACAGCGGGAGGAATGATTATGTTACAGCGGGAGGAATGGTCATGTTACAGCGGGAGGAATGATCATGTTACAGCGGGAGGAATGGTTATGTTACAGCGGGAGGAATGGTTCTGTTACAGCGGGAGGAATGATCATGTTACAGCAGGAGGAATGGATGTGTTACAGCGGGAGGAATGGTTATGTTACAGCGGGAGGAATGATCATGTTACAGCGGGAGGAAGGGTTAGGTTACAGCGGGAGGAATGGTTATGTTACAGCCGGAGGAATGGTTATGTTACAGCGGGAGGAATGGTTATGTTACAGCTGGAGGAATGGTTATGTTACAGCGGGAGGAACGATCATGTTACAGCAGGAGGAATGGATGTGTTACAGCGGGAGGAATGGTTATGTTACAGCGGAAGGAATGGTTATGTTACAGCGGGAGGAATGCTTATGTTACAGCGGGAGGAATGGTTATGTTACAGTGGGAGGAATGGTTATGTTACAGCGGGAGGAATGGTTATGTTACAGCGGGAGGAATGATTATGTTACAGCGGGAGGAATGGTTATGTTACAGCGGGAGGAATGGTTATGTTACAGCGGGAGAAATGATCATGTTACAGCGGGAGGAATGCTTATGTTACAGTGGGAGGAATGCTTATGTTACAGTGGGAGGAATGGTTATGTTACAGCAGGAGGAATGATTATGTTACAGCGGGAGGAATGGTTATGTTACAGCGGGAGGAATGATTATGTTACAGCGGGAGGAATGGTTATGTTACAGCGGGAGGAATGATTATGTTACAGCGGGAGGAATGGTTATGTTACAGCGGGAGGAATGATTATGTTACAGCGGGAGGAATGGTTATGTTACAGCGGGAGGAATGGTTATGTTACAGCGGGAGGAATGATCATGTTACAGCGGGAGGAATGCTTATGTTACAGTGGGAGGAATGGTTATGTTACAGCGGGAGGAATGGTTATGTTACAGCGGGAGGAATGCTTATGTTACAGTGGGAGGAATGATTATGTTACAGCGGGAGGAATGATTATGTTACAGCGGGAGGAATGATTATGTTACAGCAGGAGGAATGATTATGTTACAGCAGGAGGAATGGTTATGTTACAGCGGGAGGAATGGTTATGTTACAGCGGGAGGAATGATCATGTTACAGCGGGAGGAATGCTTATGTTACAGTGGGAGGAATGCTTATGTTACAGTGGGAGGAATGGTTATGTTACAGCGGGAGGAATGATTATGTTACAGCGGGAGGAATGATTATGTTACAGCAGGAGGAATGATTATGTTACAGCAGGAGGAATGGTTATGTTACAGCGGGAGGAATGGTTATGTTACAGCGGGAGGAATGATCATGTTACAGCGGGAGGAATGCTTATGTTACAGTGGGAGGAATGGTTATGTTACAGCGGGAGGAATGATTATGTTACAGCGGGAGGAATGGTTATGTTACAGCGGGAGGAATGGTTATGTTACAGCGGGAGGAATGATCATGTTACAGCGGGAGGAATGATTATGTTACAGCGGGAGGAATGATTATGTTACAGCAGGAGGAATGCTTATGTTACAGCGGGAGGAATGGTTATGTTACAGCGGGAGGAATGATTATGTTACAGCGGGAGGAATGGTTATGTTACAGCGGGAGGAATGGTTATGTTACAGCGGGAGGAATGATCATGTTACAGCGGGAGGAATGCTTATGTTACAGTGGGAGGAATGGTTATGTTACAGTGGGAGGAATGGTTATGTTACAGCGGGAGGAATGATTATGTTACAGCGGGAGGAATGGTTATGTTACAGCGGGAGGAATGATTATGTTACAGCGGGAGGAATGCTTATGTTACAGTGGGAGGAATGCTTATGTTACAGCGGGAGGAATGGTTATGTTACAGCGGGAGGAATGATTATGTTACAGCGGGAGGAATGGTTATGTTACAGCGGGAGGAATGATTATGTTACAGCGGGAGGAATGGTTATGTTACAGCGGGAGGAATGGTTATGTTACAGCGGGAGGAATGATTATGTTACAGCGGGAGGAATGGTTATGTTACAGCGGGAGGAATGATTATGTTACAGCGGGAGGAATGGTTATGTTACAGCGGGAGGAATGGTTATGTTACAGCGGGAGGAATGATCATGTTACAGCGGGAGGAATGCTTATGTTACAGTGGGAGGAATGGTTATGTTACAGCGGGAGGAATGGTTATGTTACAGCGGGAGGAATGATTATGTTACAGCAGGAGGAATGATTATGTTACAGCGGGAGGAATGGTTATGTTACAATGGGAGGAATGATTATGTTACAGCGGGGTGGGTGGGGTGGTTATGCTACATTATGTTATATGTGCTATATGTAATTATAATATAATCATAAGGAGCTGCACAGTACCACTTCTCTCATTCTGCCTGCGGTATATAACTCTCTGGTCTTACTCTGAATCTATGAAACGTATCACTTCACATGTCGTATATGTAATTTTCAGCATTTGTCCTTATTTCGTATACATGAACAACAGCACAGTATCAGCGACAGAGGAGCTCACTATATGAATCTTTTACACTGTTTGCTGATCACCTTTATTAAATGACCGTTACAGCAGTATGAAGGGTACACTGCTCATTTTGTGAAACAATTCATGAAAACAGCAGCAGATTTGTTACTTTGCTGGAACAACACTGAGCGTTTTGTCCTCTCATTCCTGAATCCTAAATAATAAATTGTCCTTAGTACAAACCAGGTGAAAAATGATATTCGGTGTCAGAAATAACACAAAGACCACTGATGAAATGCCCACGTCTATCACATAATGTCACCGATAGGGAACAACACAGGGACGGAGCCTGAGGTTTGCATCATTCTCCCTGGTTATGTTGTTGGTGGAGTTACGACATCTCTGAGGCCTCACAATCGCTGGCTGGGTGCGCCCTGCTCTGCTTCCTGGAAAGCTATGATTTTATATACAAGCTATTCAGGGAGGACCCAAACAGCTGCCGGGAGCCTTATCTGCTATTGTTAATGGCTGCCGTTCTGCTGCTCTCCTTTCACAATATTTATTTTCGCTCGGTGAAAGGCGACCCGTTGCTGGATCGCAGTCAAGCAGAGTGTGAAGTCTTAAGACCAGTCCCTGATGAGGTGAGCTCAATGCTTTCCAGACCCCATCTGAAAAGTCCTGACACATCGGCGCTGACAAAAATAACTTTACACAACGCGTTTGAAGACATAAAAAGTGGATGTTTTATGCACAACAGGCTCTTCCGGGGCCCAGCGGGAAATACGTGTTAGAGTTGGCTCCACTGAAATCAATGGCCGACAAAGATGGACAGAGACCTCTACAGAGCACTGCACATGGGTCCTATCGCTTCGTTTTGAAAGTCTGTTTGTAGGTCTGTGGACATCAGTGCGGTACAAAGCAGCTGGCCTCAGGCCTGTCTTGTGGCTTGGTAGTGTTATATCATACTTGCCAACTCTCCCGGAATGTCCGGGAGACTCCCCGCATTTTGGGTGAGTCTCACAGACTCCTGGGAGAGTATGGCAATCTCCCATTTATGGCCACTTCCTAGTGAAGTGGGCAGAATTAGGTCCAAAATGCTGCGATTCTCCGGGAATAGCGGCATTTGGCCCCGTCCCCCGCTGTAAAATGATGCGTCTGCATCATTATGTCATGGGGGCAGGTCCAAATTGATGCGATTTTCGGGGCCCGCACGCTCACCTCCCACATGAAACTCCCGGACACCAACTACAAAAGTTGGTAAGTATGTGTTATATCATGAGGGGCATCTGCCTGGGGCCCACGGAGGCCTCCAGCCTCATCTGCACATCCATGGAATAAGCAGATACGGGTGTAAATGGAGGGTGTTGACCGCACAGTATCTTGCGATTGGCCCTTGCTGTCGTGCTCCCATATCTGTAAATTACATATTTAGCTTTTACCAACAAATAAAAATGATCAGGTATAAGTGTATAAGTAGAGAGACCTGTAACACAACAAAGAACATAAAAGAGTGAATTAACGAGAACCTGATTATTTACAGGGCGGATCTATGCCCGCTCTGTCTGGCCTTTTCACAAATCTGGGCCTGGCAACAGAGGGACAGGAACTACTGCCACTGCAGGACTCAGCGGTGTACCCCGAACCCATCCCAGACCCCTGCTCCCCACTAGACCACCGTTGCAACTTTACTGAGCATGTGCAGAACCTGACCATGCCCAGCAGAGGCCGGCTCTGCACTTTTGTGGCCAGAGTGGCATCGCCGGGCCCTTAGAAAAACTCTGCTATGGGGCCCGGTGTTGCACCGTTCCGCCCTGCACGGGACGATGGTCCGACCCTCCTCTCTGCTTCCGATAACATGCTTCCTAAATATCCATGGGGACATTTGTCCTGACACGTGGCAGTAGGGAGGTCGCAGCTCATGAAGGTGATGTTTTGCGTTTTGCGGTGTCCTAGCGTTTCTCAGAAGGGCTAGACACGCCCCTGAGGACATGACTACACCCATTTTGTTGTGACCACGCCTCTAATGTGCCATGGCCACACCTCCTTTACAAAGGAGGCGTGTCTGTGTCCCAAACTGTTATTTTCAATTGTTGTGAGGTATGTGATAGGCTCCTCAATATACTGTTACCTTATTGCTGGGTAGTATATGAAACACAGATGAAATGAGCCGTATACTAGGAGAATAATGTAAATAAATGACAGTACAGAATATCATAGTAGAAGACACTCTCATTGGTGGAAGTAATTTACTGGAATTTAGTTCCACCTTTTGACCCGCAATGATTGCACACATTGGATGCACCACTGGAACATAACGCTGCTCAGTTGTGGCGGGCACATACTGTACAGATGACCCGTAAATATACATATGCGAAAGGGTGACCTATATATCACATATGCGGAAGGGTGACCTATATATCACATATACGAAAGGGGGACCTATATATCACATATACGGAAGGGGGACCTATATATCACAAATACGGAAGGGTGACCTATATATCACATATACGAAAGGGGGACCTATATATCACATATACGGAAGGGTGACCTATATATCACATATACGGAAGGGGGACCTATATATCACATATACGAAAGGGGGACCTATATATCACATATACGGAAGGGTGTCCTATATATCACATATACGAAAGGGTGAACTATATATCACATATACGAAAGGGGGACCTATATATCACATATACGGAAGGGGGACCTATATATCACAAATACGGAAGGGTGACCTATATATCACATATACGAAAGGGGGACCTATATATCACATATACGGAAGGGTGACCTATATATCACATATACGAAAGGGGACCTATATATCGCATATACGAAAGGGGGACCTATATATCACATATACGGAAGGGTGTCCTATATATCACATATACGAAAGGGTGAACTATATATCACATATACGAAAGGGGGACCTATATATCACATATACGGAAGGGTGACCTATATATCACATATACGAAAGGGGACCTATATATCACATATACGGAAGGGTGACCTATATATCACATATACGAAAGGGGACCTATATATCACATATACGAAAGGGGGACCTATATATCACATATACGGAAGGGTGTCCTATATATCACATATACGAAAGGGTGAACTATATATCACATATACGAAAGGGTGACCTATATATCACATATGCGGAAGGGTGACCTATATATCACATATACGAAAGGGGGACCTATATATCACATATACGGAAGGGTGACCTATATATCACATATACGAAAGGGGGACCTATATATCACATATACGGAAGGGGGACCTATATATCACAAATACGGAAGGGTGACCTATATATCACATATACGAAAGGGGGACCTATATATCACATATACGGAAGGGTGACCTATATATCACATATACGAAAGGGGACCTATATATCACATATACGAAAGGGGGACCTATATATCACATATACGGAAGGGTGTCCTATATATCACATATACGAAAGGGTGAACTATAAATCACATATACGAAAGGGGGACCTATATATCACATATACGGAAGGGTGACCTATATATCACATATACGAAAGGGGACCTATATATCACATATACTGAAGGGTGACCTATATATCACATATACGAAAGGGGACCTATATATCACATATACGAAAGGGGGACCTATATATCACATATACGGAAGGGTGTCCTATATATCACATATACGAAAGGGTGAACTATATATCACATATACGAAAGGGTGACCTATATATCACATATGCGGAAGGGTGACCTATATATCACATATACGAAAGGGGGACCTATATATCACATATACGGAAGGGTGACCTATATATCACATATACGAAAGGGTGACCTATATATCACATATACGAAAGGGTGACCTATATATCACATATACGGAAGGGTGACCTATATATCACATATACGAAAGGGGGACCTATATATCACATATACGAAAGGGTGACCTATATATCACATATACGGAAGGGTGACCTATATATCACATATACGAAAGGGTGACCTATATATCACATATACGAAAGGGTAACCTATATATCACATATACGAAAGGGTGACCTATATATCACATATACGAAAGGGTAACCTATATATCACATATATGAAAGTCATCTTTGGTGAAACCACCCATTTTTCCCAGCAACAAGGTATTTTGCCCTTTGATGTATATGAGATGAGCTATACCAGAGCGAAACCAAAACAGTATTACTTTATTCCTAGAATAGAAGCATTTTTAAAATGAATTAATGTTTTAAAATTATAATATTTTTAACATGAATTAACTCTTTTCTTTAAAATGTATTTAATTTTTGCTTTTTTCATATTTGTTGAAAACTCAAATCTGGGTAAGTCGGCACCTCTGCAAAGACTGGGCCTGCGAAACGGTGATTAACTCTTACTGCACCGGGGCAGGATCGCCGGGGGAGCTGAGGAACATCCTGCTGACTTGGTGATATCTGTTTCACAGACACAAATACCTGCGATAAAGGATTTTATAAGCGGCTCTAAAAAAATAATCACCATGATCGGGGCTGTGATAATAAATAGCCCCACGAGTCTCACAACTAGAGATCATCAGCACATCAGCGAATCGGATCGTTTCTCAAACCAGTTCGATAAATCTACAAAATTTGAACATTTCTGACAGTTTTGATGAACTAAAAAAAAAACGAACCATCTTTGAAAGTGGATGGAAGGACAGAGGGTGTCAGAGGGTGGATAATAATAATCAGTGTAAGGGAGGTTTATACAGCGGTGATAAGACACAGCTGGTTATCGACCTTCCCATATGATTTCCATAATACATAGGGATAATTTTCTCTCAAACAGAAACAGTTTCCTTCGTAACAGAATTATTTTAAGTAAATAAAACACTTTCGCCTGCTTGGTTTGACCAATCAGTTGTGGTCTGTAAGTAATGAGTCTCCCCCTCTCCACTAATTCTCCTGCAGGAGGTAAATTGATGATATTACAGACATGAAAGACTGAGAGACGATCCCCATGGTCTCCACTGAGCAGCCGCCGACTGACTGATGAGTGAACTAACTGATCTGGAAATGTTTATTTTCCTGTATTTGTAGAGTGGAAATAAAATAAGTGGAGAATGTATGTAACAATCTCACTGTGTAATCACACAGAAGTCTATTCTGTACTATAACTCTCATCAGATACCGGTCATGTGACTGCTCCTACCTCACTGTGTAATCACACAGATGTCTCTCCTGGACTATAACTCTCATCAGATACCAGTCATGTGACTGCTACTATCTCACTGTGTAATCACACAAACGTCTCTCCTGTACTATAACTCTCATCATATACCAGTCATGTGACTGCTCCTATCTTACTGTGTAATCACACAGACGTCTATTCTGTACTATAACTCTCATCAGATACCGGTCATGTGACAGCTCCTATCTCACTGTGTAATCACACAGACGTCTCTCCTGGACTATAACTCTCATCAGATGCTGGTCATGCGACTGCTCCTATCTCACCGTCTAATCACACAGACGTCTCTCCTGTACTATAACTCTCATCATATACCAGTCATGTGACTGCTACTATCTCACTGTGTAATCACACAAACGTCTATTCTGTACTATAACTCTCATCAGATACCGGTCATGTGACAGCTCCTATCTCACTGTGTAATCACACAGACGTCTCTCCTGTACTATAACTCTCATCAGATACCGGTCATGCAACTGCTCCTATCTCACTGTCTAATCACACAGACGTCTATTCTGTACTATAACTCTCATCAAGTTCCGGGCATGCGACTGCTCCTATCTCACCGTCTAATCACACAGACGTCTATTCTGTACTATAACCCTCATCAGATACCGGTCATGTGACTGCTCCTATCTCACTGTGTAATCACACAGACGTCATTTCTGTACTATAACTCTCATCAGATACCAGTCATGTGACTGCTCCTATCTCACTGTCTAATCACACAGACGTCTCTCCTGTACTATAACTCTCATCAGATACTGTAATGTGACTGCTCCTATCTCACTGTCTAATCACACAGACTTCTCTCCTGTACTATAACTCTCATCAGATACCAGTCATGTGAGTGTTCCTATCTAACTGTCTAATCCTACAGACGTCTCTCCTGTACTATAACTCTCATCAGATACCAGTCATTTGGCTGCTCCTATCTCACTGTGTAATCACACAGACGTCTCTCCTGTATTATAACTCTCATCAGATACCAGTCATGTGACTGCTCCTATCTCACTGTGTAATCACACAGACGTCTCTCCTGTACTATAACTCTCATCAGATACCGGTCATGTGGCTGCTCCTATCTCACTGTGTAATCACACAGACATCTCTCCTGTATTATAACTCTCATCAGATAACGGTCATGTGACTTCTCCTATCTCACTGTGTAATCACACAGACCTCTCTCCTGTACTATAACCCTCATCAGATACCGGTCATGTGGCTGCTCCTATCTCACTGTGTAATCACACAGACATCTCTCCTGTATTATAACTCTCATCAGATAACGGTCATGTGACTGCTCCTATCTCACTGTCTAATCACACAGACGTCTCTCCTGTACTATAACTCTCATCAGATACCAGTCATGCGACTGCTCCTATCTCACTTTCTAATCACACAGACGTCAATTCTGTACTATAACTCTCATCAGATACCAATCATGTGACTGCACCTATCTCACTGTCAAATTACACAAACGTCTCTACTGTACTATAACTTTCATCAGATACCGGTCATGTGACTGCTCCTATCTCACTGTCTAATCACACAGACGTTTCTCCTGTACTATAACTCTCATCATATACCAGTCATGTGACTGCTCCTATCTCACTATCTAATTACACAGATATCTATCCTGTACTATAACTCTCATCAGATACCAATCATGTGACTGCACCTATCTCACTGTCAAATTACACAAACGTCTCTACTGTACTATAACTTTCATCAGATACCGGTCATGTGACTGCTCCTATCTCACTGTCTAATCACACAGACGTTTCTCCTGTACTATAACTCTCATCATATACCAGTCATGTGACTGCTCCTATCTCACTATCTAATTACACAGATATCTATCCTGTACTATAACTCTCATCAGATACCGGTCATGTGACTGTTCCTATCTCAATGTCTAATCACACAGACGTCTCTCCTGTACTATAACTCTCATCAGATACCAGTTATATGACTGCACCTATCTCACTGTGTAATCACACAGACGTCTCTCCTGTACTATAACTCTCATCAGATACCAGTTATATGACTGCACCTCTCCCACTGTCTTATCACACAGCCGTCTCTCCTGTAGTATAACTCTCATCAGATACCAGTTATATAACTGCACCTATCTCACTGTCTAATCACACAGACTTCTCTCCTGTACTATAACGCTCATCAGATACCAGTCATGTGACTGTTCCTATCTCAGTGTCTATTCACACAGACGTCTCTCCTGTACTATAACTCTCATTAGATACCGGTCATGTGACTGCACCAATCTCATTGTCTAATCACACTGACGTCTATTCTGTACTATAACTCTCATCAGGTTCCAGGCATGTGACTGCTCCTATCTCACTGTCTAATCACACAGACGTCTCTCCTGTACTATAACTCTCATCAGATACCGGTCATGTGACTGCTACTATCTCACTGTCTAATCACACAGACGTCTCTCCTGTACTATAACTCTCATCAGATACCGCTCATGTGACAGCTCCTATCTCACTGTCTAATCACACAGACCTCTCTCCTGTACTAAAACTCTCATCAGATACCGGTCATGTGACTGCTCCTATCTCACTGTGTAATCACACAGACGTCTTTCCTGTACTATAACTCTCATCAGACACAAGTCATGTGACTGCTCCTATCTCACTGTTTAATCACACAGATTTCTCTCCTGTACTATAACTCTCATCAGATACCAGTTATATAACTGCACCTATCTCACTGTGTAATCACACAGACGTCTCTCCTGTACTATAACTCTCATCAGACACCAGTCATGTGACTACTCCTATCTCATTGTCTAATCACACAGATTTCTCTCCTGTACTATAACTCTCATCAGTTACCGGTCATGTGACTGCTCCTATCTCACTGTGTAATTACACAGACGTCTCTCCTGTACTATAACTCTCATCAGATCCCAGTCATGTGACTGCTCCTATCTCACTGTGTAATCGCACAGATGTCTCTCCTGTACTATAACTCTCATCAGACACCAGTCATGTGACTGATCCTATCTCACTGTCTAATCCCACAGACGTCTCTCCTGTACTATAACTCTCATCAGATACCGGTAATGTGACTGATCCTATCTCACTGTCTAATCACACAGACGTCTATCCTGTACTATAACTCTCATCAGATACCGTAATGTGACTGCTCCTATCTCACTGTCTAATCACACAGACTTTTCTCCTGTACTATAACTCTCATCAGATACCGTAATGTGACTGCTCCTATCTCACTGTCTAATCACACAGACTTCTCTTCTGTACTATAACTCCCATCAGATACCGGTCATGTGACTGCTCCTATCTCACTGTCTAATCACACAGACCTCTTTCCTGTACTATAACTCTCATCAGATACCGTAATGTGACTGCTCCTATCTCACTGTCTAATCACACAGACTTCTCTCCTGTTCTATAACTCTCATCAGATCCCAGTCATGTGACTGATCCTATCTCACTGTCTAATCCCACAGACGTCTCTCCTGTACTATAACTCTCATCAGATACCGGTCATGTAACTGATCCTATCTCACTGTGTAATCACACAGACTTCTCTCCTGTTCTATAACTCTCATCAGATACCGGTCATGTGACTGCTCCTATCTCACTGTCTAATCACACAGACGTCTATCCTGTACTATAACTCTCATCAGATACCGTAATGTGACTGCTCCTATCTCACTGTCTAATCACACAGACTTCTCTCCTGTACTATAACTCTCATCAGATACCGTAATGTGACTGCTCCTATCTCACTGTCTAATCACACAGACTTCTCTCCTGTACTATAACTCTCATCAGATACCGGTCATGCGACTGCTCCTATTTCGCTGTCTAATCCCACAGACGTCTCTCCTGTACTATAACTCTCATCAGATATCGGTCATGTGACTGCTCCTATCTCACTGTCTAATCACACAGACTTCTCTCCTGTACTATAACTCTCATCAGATACCGTAATGTGACTGCTCCTATCTCACTGTCTAATCACACAGACTTCTCTCCTGTACTATAACTCTCATCAGATACTGGTCATGTGACTGCTCCTATCTCACTGTCTAATCACACAGACGTCTCTCCTGTACTATAACTCTCATCAGATACCGTAATGTGACTGCTCCTATCTCACTGTCTAATCACACAGACTTCTCTACTGTACTATAACTCTCATCAGATACCGGTCATGCGACTGCTCCTATCTCACTGTCTAATCACACAGACGTCTCTCCTGTACTATAACTCTCATCAGATACCGTAATGTGACTGCTCCTATCTCACTGTCTAATCACACAGACTTCTCTCCTGTACTATAACTCTCATCAGATACCAGTCATGTGAGTGTTCCTATCTAACTGTCTAATCCTACAGACGTCTCTCCTGTACTATAACTCTCATCAGATACCAGTCATTTGGCTGCTCCTATCTCACTTTGTAATCACACAGACGTCTCTCCTGTACTATAACTCTCATCAGATACCAGTCATGTGACTGCTCCTATCTCACTGTGTAATCACACAGACGTCTCTCCTGTACTATAACTCTCATCAGATACCGGTCATGTGACTTCTCCTATCTCACTGTGTAATCACACAGACATCTCTCCTGTATTATAACTCTCATCAGATAACGGTCATGTGACTTCTCCTATCTCACTGTCTAATCACACAGACATCTCTCCTGTACTATAACTCTCATCAGATACCAGTCATGCGACTGCTCCTATCTCACTTTCTAATCACACAGACGTCAATTCTGTACTATAACTCTCATCAGATACCAATCATGTGACTGCACCTATCTCACTGTCTAATTACACAGACGTCTCTACTGTACTATAACTTTCATCAGATACCGGTCATGTGACTGCTCCTATCTCACTGTCTAATCACACAGACGTTTCTCCTGTACTATAACTCTCATCATATACCAGTCATGTGACTGCTCCTATCTCACTATCTAATTACACAGATATCTATCCTGTACTATAACTCTCATCAGATACCGGTCATGTGACTGTTCCTATCTCAATGTCTAATCACACAGACGTCTCTCCTGTACTATAACTCTCATCAGATACCAGTTATATGACTGCACCTATCTCACTGTGTAATCACACAGACGTCTCTCCTGTACTATAACTCTCATCAGATACCAGTTATATGACTGCACCTCTCCCACTGTCTTATCACACAGCCGTCTCTCCTGTAGTATAACTCTCATCAGATACCAGTTATATAACTGCACCTATCTCACTGTCTAATCACACAGACTTCTCTCCTGTACTATAACGCTCATCAGATACCAGTCATGTGACTGTTCCTATCTCAGTGTCTATTCACACAGACGTCTCTCCTGTACTATAACTCTCATTAGATACTGGTCATGTGACTGCTCCAATCTCATTGTCTAATCACACAGGCGTCTCTCATCTGAAACTTCGATTTAACCTGTGGATTACAATTTACCCCCTTTGGTTCTGTCTATTATAAAGTGATTTTAGTCTAAAGCATCTATCCTGAACAAGCTGGATTAATTCTTGTTGCATCTCTTCTGATTGTGTGTGATAAATGTTGTATAACTGCCCTAAAAGTTTATTGTGATTGATTTGTCTAGATAACCTGTTGCAGCAGCATTTAGTGTAATGGTCTAATTAGCTCCTTATCAACAGGTTAAGTATTTATCCAGTGAAATCCATTTCACTGAAGCACAGTGCCTAATTTCAAAGTGAGATATTTTTATTCAGTGCCTATGTGTTGTAATGATTTATGTTTGCATACTGCTGATATTGTTGAAACAAGATTCTTAAAATGTTTTTTATTGTGTGACATGTTGAATAACATTTTTAAAATGGTTTTATTCTATTATCACCTTTTGGTTAATCAGCCCCTATGTTATGTATGCATCAGAATCCTATCCCTTCTATACCGACACTGTGTTGTGTATCCACATTACATTATGGATTTGGCAGAAAAATTCAGTTCACCTTTGACCTGGGGCGTAAAGCCCACCTGGGCGCAGTGAAATTGCTGAGACCTTATTCTCTCCGGAGACGTATTTCTATAAGCAATGAACAGTAAGAAGTCCAGGGATCCACGGACGGCAGAGACTTCACATTATTAGTAATGTGGGGATGGAGATCCGCTCTATGTTCAGGAGAGTGATCAGTAAATAAATGGGTCGGATACATTGCCCATCTCTCCAATGCAGATTCTGATGGTCAGACTGAGAGATCTCCATTCTTCCCCCTCAGTAGCAGGACACATTGGAGGGCAGGGCGGACGCCCTAAGCTTAAATAGCCGGCTATTTATTTGTATGACCAGGAAGCCTTCGGCCTCACCCATGGATTGGGAATTGTTCTCCAACATCAGAGTCTTGTACTGCTTCCTGCCAGGAATTCCGCTGGCTGCTTGTAGTTGTCATTCACGTTCTCCCTCTCAACCTGAGCACCGTTACTCCTATTTCCTCAATAGGTGGAGTACTGGGAGAGACGTCAGGGTCCGCTGTGATAATCTGCACAGAGATGTATCTCATGTACTTATAGCGGAGTGTAGTAATCAGTACAGGGACATTTATAACCATTAAGAAGTTACCAGGCAGAAAAGATTGTCTTCATTGCAGTCACAACTCATATAACAGGATTTAAGAAGTGTGTGTTTAATGCTTAATATGAATGTCCTTGTGTACGAGACCTAAAGAATAAGAAATAGCATATTGCTAAAAACAATTACCAGTACAGTAATGATATATTGTTATTCTTACTGGAGATATAATAAAGCTTTAACACATTATTAATTCGTAATGTTATGATAAACTGCACACTGCTGATTCCACTCTTCATTGCACCTTTATAACAGTTAACTTAACACTCTAAAATCTTATCTATGAAATAAATACACTGACAACTTGATTTTGGCAAAACAAAAAGGTTACAGTTTATTAATTACAAATTATAAAGGTGGCGGCGAGAGCGATCCAATCAGCTAACGACTAATAGCAAAACCGAACAGTGTATGGCCCACAGGCCGTAACCACTGGTCCCAGGACCTAGTCCTTTATGATCGAACAGTGCTAATTCTGGCGTCATCGTGACCACTCCCCTCAGGGATCACAAGGACGTATGCGCACAGCGCAGGTCGAGGGGCACTCGCACAGAGGTACCAAGAGCCAGTAGTGATGTGCGGAGAATCAGCGGTAGCACTGTGTGAATTAGCCACTGATTGCAAAAGCTCTCCCGCCTTCAGCATAGGAAAATACATATAATTAATTCAAATTCCAGAACTGGGAGGGTGGGAGGGGATTCCTGAAGTCTAGAGGGAACACACCTATTGAGGAACTAATATATATAAACTCAGCCTAGTCCCACCCCCCTGCATCCATAGGCTGCAGCATGTCACCAGACTTACCCTGTAAGGTAAGTGCCTGATTCGTGACAAACAGATTATTTTTTATAATAATTAGAGATGCAGAGGCTCAGTTTTCTGAAAACTGAGCCCACCCAAACTTAGGGGATCCGAGGAGGCATCGCGAGCCGGCTCGGTACTTTCGCGCCTCCTCGGATCTGAATCGAGGCAAAACATCATCATTGCATTGTCGGATCTCACGGGTTTTAAATTCCATAAGTACCTCCCAGTAACATTGCTCACACAGAAACAGGAGGGGTAGCAGTGTTCTTGTCACTCTCCAATCTCCAGTGACATTGCTCAGTGCCACTGCTCACACAGAAACAGGAGGGGTAGCTCTGCTCTTGTCACTGTCCAGTCTCCAGTGACATTGCTCAGTGCCATTGCTCACACAGAAACAGGAGGGGTAGCTGTGCTCTTGTCACTCTCCAGTCTCCAGTGACATTGCTCAGTGCCACTGCTCACACAAAAACAGGGGTAGCAGTGTTCTTGTCACTCTCCAGTCTCCAGTGACATTGCTCAGTGCCAATGCTCACACAAAAACAGGAGGGATAGCAGTGTTCTTGTCACTTGACAAACATTGACTGGAAATGACTGGAACCTAATATTATTAAGGTTAATAATAACAAAAAAAGAGCCAAATTATGTGAACTTAGAAAAAAAATAGGAACTTTAGAAAAAAATAGGGGTCTAAAACCAGAACCAATACCAAAACACGCGAGGGCGGTTTTGCCAAAATCAAAACCAAAACACAAAATAAATCCTTTCCAAAACCTAAATCAAAACCAAAACACGGGGGTCAGTGAACATCGCTAATAATAATTATAATAATAATTACAATAATATAATCTACTGGAGTCTGGTAATTAATGTGTGAGGGTTAGGGGTAATATGAGGCAATGTGCATATTCCAAAATCAATCAAATTATGTTGATATAACAACTTCTGCCTAAGGAACCAGTAACAGGTCTCCTATACCACAACATAACGATTCACTACTAATTAGCTTTCTGGAAAGACCCCGTCCTCATTTTCGGTGGAACTATATATATAGCGAGCAGGACACACCCTATGGTGATGTCAGACAAAAACAGCTCACCGATTGGGTAAGACGTGGCAATCACCCTATAATAATGTATTTCCCGGGCCACATGGCAATCTCATTGGAGGCAGCTGGGTGTGCTCTGACTGGCTGCTCTCTTTGTTGAAAGCTGATGCATCCAATCCTGTGTCATCATTTCAGACAAGAGGTTTAAACAGCAGCAACAATAGCCTGAGCGTAGCTCACACTGGTAGTCCCAAGATGGAGGTCTGATAAGAGTGCACTGCTTTTCTGCTTCAGGGACTAAGAGCCAATGTAGCGTTCACAGCAACATTCTAAGGTTTGCATACCTCAGAACATTTATATACATGCAAAATCTGGACAAAATAAGCACCAATAGTGAATCCCCAAACCTCACCCATGAACCATCCAAACCCCACCCCTGAACCACCAAACCTCACCCATGAACCATCCAAACTCCATCCCTGAAACACCAAACCCCACCCATGAACCATCCAAACCCCACCCATGAACCATTCAAACCCCACCCCTGAACCACCAAACCCCACCCATGAACCATCCAAACCCCACCCCTAAACCACCAAACCCCTCCAATTTTGAATATTTTGGGGCAAAGCTCTGCCAATTCTCATGTAAGCCCCATTCCTTTATAAGTCAGCGATTCAGAACTGCCCTGCCAACATCAGGATAGTTGGCAGGTATAGGATTGCTAGTATAAAGGATGGTGTGTGTGTGTGTGTCCTTTACTCCCTCAAGTTACCCCATCAGCTAAAGCTGCTGTACAGCCTGTTACTTCGTTCATCCAGTTACTTGAATAACCTGTCGGCTAAACCATTCTCCTAGTTTACTCCTCTTGGTTAAGTTTTCACAAACTTTGGACATAGGAGATTTGATTTCAGACACAGTTTAGGAGACTGAAGCTTTGTCCCATTCTATGTGTACAGGAACAGAGAAGATCGTGTTTCCGCACATACTGCGGTGAGAGACCTGTGTGGTACTGAACAGGTCTGACGTATGCCAGGCGGTGATGCCAGATGCCCAGTGCTGCTTCTGGAAAGCGTTTCATGTCTCTGGAACAATTTCACCAATTTCACCACAGGGGGCTGGGCCAAAATTACACGATTCTTGATGAATTGTGCCATGAAGGACGCCATCCAGCCCCCCACCTAGTGAATGGATGTGTCTGGGAGACCTACTCGGAATTCAGTAGTCTCCCGGACATTCCGGGAGAGTGGGTTAGTATGGATTTGCAGTGCACCAAGATCCACTCAGACCGTACTGGGTGTAACGTACTTACCTGCCCCATCCCTCCAGCAAAGTCTTTCTGCAAATTATATACAAATGTTGGCATCTATGACATACTTACCAACTCCCGGAAACTTGTTTCCGGGAGAGGGGGCGTGACTGGAGGGCGGGAGGGGGCGGTACGAGACCAATCGCGTCATTTTAGCCCCGGCCCCCCCGCGAAAAACGTAATTTGCGTCGCGGGGGGCGGGGCCAAAATGACGCGATTGGCCTCGTCCCACCCCCTCCCGTCTTCCAAAATGGCGTGATCCACCGAGAATCGCATCAAATGACGTGATTCTCGGTGAGATTGGGATGCGGGAGAAATGCCAGCAACTGACCCGAATTTCGGGAGTCTCCCGGACTTTCCGGGAGAGTTGGCATGTATGATCTATGATATAGCTGATTGTACCTTAATAAAATGTGTTATATAAAATTAATTTTAATAACTGGCTTCACAATAGGTTAGCTGAATGGTAGTTATTCCTCACAAAAAGTGATTAGTAGGCACATGGCAAATGAATATGTTTTATCACTAAAGCTCTTACAGACTGAAGGAGTGTTGTCCATAATGTGGTTCTCTGTTAGTTGATTTAGCCCAGCAATGATCTACGGAGGCGGACAGCCTTTGTCTCTTCAAGTGATGTGAAGCTACAAGTCCTGTGGACAAGGCATGCTGGGACTTCTGGTTCCCTGTCAGCTGGAGATCATGCTGTGCAGAATGTTTGTAAATGACAGTAATTAGCTGTCCCTGGGCTGTAACCTCTCCTTGTAGGAGTAGTTCAGGTGTTTTGCTGATTGTCAGTTTAATGAAAATCCAATTAGCCCCATGGAGCGACCTTATGACTCCGTCTGCAGCAAAAACACAGCGAAATGTAAAAGTAATCAGACACCTTCATCCCCCAAATACCTGGAATTCTTTCTGGAGCGTAAGCAATGTCTTGTTTACTCTCCTATGTCAGCGCTCTGAGAGCTAGCAACAGGCAGAATTGCTGACAATAATTTCACTTTAATTACAAACATTTTTGAATGTGAACATTAATTACTGCTCATAAATGTGATCATCATTGTGCACCAAAGTGAGTGAGCATGATAGAATATTACAGAGGTAACTCACACATAGGGATATATTTACTAAACTGCGGGTTTGAAAAGTGGAGATGTTGCCTATAGCAGCCAATCACATTCTAGCTGTCATTTTGTAGAATGCACTAAATAAATGACAGCTAGAATATGATTCGTTGCTATAGGCAACATCTCCAGTTTTTCAAACCCTCAGTTTAGTAAATCTAGTCCATAGATTCCTGACTTAGGGGGCGAGCTCCCAGACTCCTGACTTAGGGGGCGAGCTCCCAGACTCCTGACTTAGGGGGAGAGCTCCCAGACTCCTGACTTAGGGGGTGAGCTCCCAGACTCCTGACTTAGGGGGAGAGCTCCCAGACTCCTGACTTAGGGGGCGAGCTCCCAGACTCCTGACTTAGGGGGAGAGCTCCCAGACTCCTGACTTAGGGGGAGAGCTCCCATACTCCTGACTTAGGGGGCGAGCTCCCATACTCCTGACTTAGGGGGCGAGCTCCCATACTCCTGACTTAGGGGTGAGCTCCCAGACTCCTGACTTAGGGGGAGAGCTCCCAGACTCCTGACTTAGGGGGCGAGCTCCCAGACTCCTGACTTAGGGGGCGAGCTCCCATACTCCTGACTTAGGGGGCGAGCTCCCAGACTCCTGACTTAGGGGGCGAGCTCCCAGACTCCTGACTTAGGGGGAGAGCTCCCAGACTCCTGACTTAGGGGGCGAGCTCCCAGACTCCTGACTTAGGGGGTGAGCTCCTAGACTCCTGACTTAGGGGGAGAGCTCCCAGACTCCTGACTTAGGGGGCGAGCTCCCAGACTCCTGACTTAGGGGGAGAGCTCCCAGACTCCTGACTTAGGGGGCGAGCTCCCATACTCCTGACTTAGGGGGCGAGCTCCCATACTCCTGACTTAGGGGTGAGCTCCCAGACTCCTGACTTAGGGGGAGAGCTCCCAGACTCCTGACTTAGGGGGCAAGCTCCCAGACTCCTGACTTAGGGGGCTAGCTCCCAGACTCCTGACTTAGGGGGCGAGCTCCCAGACTCCTGACTTAGGGGGCGAGCTCCCAGACTCCTGACTTAGGGGGAGAGCTCCCAGACTCCTGACTTAGGGGGCGAGCTCCCAGACTCCTGACTTAGGGGGTGAGCTCCTAGACTCCTGACTTAGGGGGAGAGCTCCCAGACTCCTGACTTAGGGGGCGAGCTCCCAGACTCCTGACTTAGGGGGAGAGCTCCCAGACTCCTGACTTAGGGGGCGAGCTCCCATACTCCTGACTTAGGGGGCGAGCTCCCATACTCCTGACTTAGGGGTGAGCTCCCAGACTCCTGACTTAGGGGGAGAGCTCCCAGACTCCTGACTTAGGGGGCAAGCTCCCAGACTCCTGACTTAGGGGGCTAGCTCCCAGACTCCTGACTTAGGGGGCGAGCTCCCAGACTCCTGACTTAGGGGGCGAGCTCCCAGACTCCTGACTTAGGGGGAGAGCTCCCAGACTCCTGACTTAGGGGGCGAGCTCCCAGACTCCTGACTTAGGGGGCGAGCTCCCAGACTCCTGACTTAGGGGGCGAGCTCCCAGACTCCTGACTTAGGGGGTGAGCTCCCAGACTCCTGACTTAGGGGGAGAGCTCCCAGACTCCTGACTTAGGGGGCGAGCTCCCAGACTCCTGACTTAGGGGGCGAGCTCCCAGACTCCTGACTTAGGGGGCGAGCTCCCAGACTCCTAACTTAGGGGGAGAGAGCTCCCAGACTCCTGACTTAGGGGGCGAGCTCCCAGACTCCTGACTTAGGGGGCGAGCTCCCAGACTCCTGACTTAGGGGGCGAGCTCCCAGACTCCTGACTTAGGGGGAGAGCTCCCAGACTCCTGACTTAGGGGGCGAGCTCCCAGACTCCTGACTTAGGGGGCGAGCTCCCAGACTCCTAACTTAGGGGGAGAGAGCTCCCAGACTCCTGACTTAGGGGGCGAGCTCCCATACTCCTGACTTAGGGGGCGAGCTCCCATACTCCTGACTTAGGGGTGAGCTCCCAGACTCCTGACTTAGGGGGAGAGCTCCCAGACTCCTGACTTAGGGGGCAAGCTCCCAGACTCCTGACTTAGGGGGCAAGCTCCCAGACTCCTGACTTAGGGGGCGAGCTCCCAGACTCCTGACTTAGGGGGCGAGCTCCCAGACTCCTAACTTAGGGGGAGAGAGCTCCCAGACTCCTGACTTAGGGGGAGAGCTCCCAGACTCCTGACTTAGGGGATGAGCTCCCAGACTCCTGACCTAGGGGGAGAGCTCCCAGACTCCTGACTTAGGGGGCGAGCTCCCAGACTCCTGACTTAGGGGGCGAGCTCCCAGACTCCTGACTTAGGGGGCGAGCTCCCAGACTCCTGACTTAGGGGGAGAGCTCCCAGACTCCTGACTTAGGGGGCGAGCTCCCAGACTCCTGACTTAGGGGGAGAGCTCCCAAACTCCTGACTTAGGGGGCGAGCTCCCAGACTCCTGACTTAGGGGGAGAGCTCCCAGACTCCTGACCTAGGGGGAGAGCTCCCAGACTCCTGACTTAGGGGGAGAGCTCCCAGACTCCTGACTTAGGGGGAGAGCTCCCCCCAGACTCCTGAATTAGGGGGAGAGCTCCCAGACTCCTGACTTAGGGGGCGAGCTCCCAGACTCCTGACTTAGGGGGAGAGCTCCCAGACTCCTGACTTAGGGGGAGAGCTCCCATACTCCTGACTTAGGGGGCGAGCTCCCATACTCCTGACTTAGGGGGCGAGCTCCCATACTCCTGACTTAGGGGTGAGCTCCCAGACTCCTGACTTAGGGGGAGAGCTCCCAGACTCCTGACTTAGGGGGCGAGCTCCCAGACTCCTGACTTAGGGGGCGAGCTCCCATACTCCTGACTTAGGGGGCGAGCTCCCAGACTCCTGACTTAGGGGGCGAGCTCCCAGACTCCTGACTTAGGGGGAGAGCTCCCAGACTCCTGACTTAGGGGGAGAGCTCCCAGACTCCTGACTTAGGGGGCAAGCTCCCAGACTCCTGACTTAGGGGGCAAGCTCCCAGACTCCTGACTTAGGGGGCGAGCTCCCAGACTCCTGACTTAGGGGGCGAGCTCCCAGACTCCTAACTTAGGGGGAGAGAGCTCCCAGACTCCTGACTTAGGGGGAGAGCTCCCAGACTCCTGACTTAGGGGATGAGCTCCCAGACTCCTGACCTAGGGGGAGAGCTCCCAGACTCCTGACTTAGGGGGCGAGCTCCCAGACTCCTGACTTAGGGGGCGAGCTCCCAGACTCCTGACTTAGGGGGCGAGCTCCCAGACTCCTGACTTAGGGGGAGAGCTCCCAGACTCCTGACTTAGGGGGCGAGCTCCCAGACTCCTGACTTAGGGGGAGAGCTCCCAAACTCCTGACTTAGGGGGCGAGCTCCCAGACTCCTGACTTAGGGGGAGAGCTCCCAGACTCCTGACCTAGGGGTAGAGCTCCCAGACTCCTGACTTAGGGGGAGAGCTCCCAGACTCCTGACTTAGGGGGAGAGCTCCCCCCAGACTCCTGAATTAGGGGGAGAGCTCCCAGACTCCTGACTTAGGGGGCGAGCTCCCAGACTCCTGACTTAGGCGGCGAGCTCCCAGACTCCTGACTAAGGGGGCAGCCTGCAAGGAGATAACATGATGTTGAGAAACGCGTCACTAAGCACTATGCCCCATGTACAGGCTGAAACGGAAGCGCAGAACGGGCTTCTCTGTACTGCGTGTGCAGTAACAAGGAGAACAGCTCAGTCTGTATGCAGACAGTGCTGTACTATATATGAAACCCTCCAGGACAGGTGTGGTGATGTGCGCCCACTTACTTAGGGTATTCTGACATTGCTTGGTACCCCACTTGCTGTCGTTCTCCTCTTCTGCTCAGGGTATGGCATTAGCCACCGGGGGCTCCCCTGCATAATCAGGGATTTAAATCACAGTCACCGTGGGGGCCACTAGTGGCGGTACAGTGCAAGTAAATATAGGACGCCAGTCCATCTCACTTCAAAATAGAATCATCTTTATTACGCGCCTCTTACTCCAGCACAATAATCATAGCGGCTGCAGACACATATTCCGTAATAACTTCAGGTCCTCCAGCACACACTTACCAGTAAGAGAATCATTCTGGAAGTTCACGTACCCGGTGTTATCAGTACAGTTATTACACAACATCAGTCAGAGCCAATCATATAGACAGTCAGAGGGTAGGCATGGTCCAGAGGTTCTTGCACTACTCTCGTGCACATCATCCACTACCCCAGGGACCCTACTTTGCAAATTTAGCCACGCTGGTTTCATGCAGCGACCCTCCCTCACGGTATGAGGGTACTTTCCAAGGGGCTCCTACTGTAGTTGTACGGAGTAATCCCCCACTATCCAGGGACCTCCCTTCCTCCCTCTGCTAAAGATGAGAATGACTGTAAAGAGAACACTTCCAGATAAATTTATCCAGGGGCTCTCTTCTCCCCTTTTCTCATAAAAACGCTCCTTTGTGGCAGCTGCCATGCACTCAACCCTATCCAAGGTCTCTTATTATTATTATTAATAATATTATCCTTTATTTATAGGGCACCATAAGATTTCCACAGCACCGTACAGATTACAAACAGTAGACCATACAGAGTACAACAGCACAGAACAAAAACCAAGTAATACCAGGACTCCAGGCATGGAGCAGAAGAATAGGTAGAGAGATAGGAGGGAAGAGGACCCTGCTCGTAAGAGCTTACAACCTAAAGGGAGGACAAACAGATAGCAGGCACAATGGGGAGTCAGTGGAGAGGAACTAGCACAAGAGGAGCACATAAAGGGGCAGAGAAAAGAGAGGTGAGGAGATCAAGCATGGAGAAGATTAGGTGGGTGTTTGGTAGGCTTTGAGGAACAGGTGAGTTTTAAGTGCCCATTTGAAGGTGCACAGACTAGGGGAGGGTCGGATAGAACGAGTGGAGGGGGGCAGCCCGAGAGAAATCTTGGATTCAAGAGTGGGAAGTGGTGATCAGAGTGGAGAAGAGGTACGGTCATTGGCCAATCGCAGGGAACAAGATGGAGTGTGAATGGAGAGGAGGGTGGAGTATGGGTCAGTGGAGTTGGAGAGGGCCTTGTAGGTGAGTGTGAGGAGTTTGAAGAGAATTCTGTAGGGGGAGTGGAGCCAATGTAAGGTAATGCAGAGAGGGGAGGCAGATGAAGAGAATGAGAAAGGAAGATAAGTCTAGCAGGTGCATTAAGTATAGAACAAAAGGGGGCGAGGTGGCAGCGGGGTAGACCGGTGTGGAGAAGGTTACAATAATTGAGTCGGGAAATGATAAGTGCATGGATAATGGTTTTGGTGGCATCCTGGGATAGAATAGACCGGATATGAGTGATGTTGCGAAGTTGGAAGCAACAGGATTGGGCAAGTAACTGAATGTGGGGTGCACAGGAGAGGGAGGTCGAGGGTGACATCCAGGCAGCGGAGTTGGGGAACAGATTAGATGGTGGTATTGTTAACAGTGACAGATAGGTCAAGATAGGATTAAGATCTAGAAGGCGGTAAGACAATGAGTTCTGTGTCGGCAATATTGATTTTGAGAAAGTGTGAGGATGTCCAAGAGGAGATGGTGGAAAGGAAATTGGATACATGAGAGAGGAGGGGAGGGGAAAGTTCAGGAGCAGAGAGTTGAATGTCATTGGTGTAAAGGGGATACTGGAGACCAAAGAATGTCGCAAGTTCACCCAGGGAGGTGGTATACAGCGAAAAGAGAAGAGAGCCAAGAACAGAGCCCTGAAGGACTCCTAAGGGAGAGCAACAGAGGGGGGGTTGACGAGAAGTGGATACAGAGAAGTGGTTGGCAAGGTATAATGGGAACCATGCGAGGACAGAGCCTGAGAGGCCAAAAGAAAGGAGGGTCTGCAGCAAGAGGGGGTGGCCCACAATGTCGAAGGCTGCAGAGAAGTCTATAAGGATGAACAAGGAGAGGTGACCCCTGGATTTAACCAAGGGGTCTTATGTCGCTCATGCATGCTTACCTTCTCCAGGTAAGTTCTTACAGACACTCCAATTCAAAGGATCCTCTCTTTCCATGTTTTATGGGCACTCTCAATTTTGACCTAGTGCCTTGAATGCGCTACCCCTGAAGGAAGGGGATCCCCCTCTATCACAGCCCCTCTTTTATTTCTGTGGGGCTCTTTCCTACTTTCACCAGGCTATTAACTTTAACTTCAGGGGTTCACACCTTTGGGGGACTGGTGCCTAATTCTGCCATTTAAGGGGCTCTATTTTGGTGCCTCGCAAAACCTGCCGCACCCCCTTTTCTTTACTGGCAGGGTACATGGGACCACCCGCCTCCTGCCCTGGTTAACAATGTCCCGTCTCACGGTGGGAAGTCAGATTCTTTATAGACTATGGCTTCCACCGGACCCCCACGAAAGAGGAGTTTATTTATCCCAATAAACACACTTTACGGTGGGGGAGAACACTGAGCAAACCCTTCTGGGCTAATGTAACGTAGCCCACAGGTCGGCTCTGGGAGCTGGTACTTACACTGAACCTAAGTCGACTCTTCGAAGGGAAACAGGTTCCAAATGTCTCCATAGAAGTAATGTGCGCCCCACCAACCTTGGCCGCCAACTATACAGTGTTCTCCTGCAAAACCAAAGGCTACATCAGCCGTAGAGCCATCACCACATCCACAGAGCTTGGATACTGGAGAGCTTCACACACCATCGGTTCTTCACCAGCACCCATCATGGGGGGGGGCATCTCCATTACCACAGGCAAAACCAGAAGGAAGGCGAACTCCAGAACCAGCAGACAGGAATGGGAGGGAGGCAGGGCCGTCTCTTCCATTGGGCACGATGGGCAGGTGCCCGGGGGCCCTGCAGGCAAGGGGGGACCGTCCGAATCGTGAAAAAAAATTATTATTATTTTTTTTTTTTTTAATACTTATCTTGCGGTCACATCAGCGGTGATCCGGCTCCCTCCCTGGTCCCCTCTTCCGTGCTGTTCTCGCAGCGTGACATCACGCCCAGCATTCACTGCAACCACAGCACGGAAGAGGGCAGAAGAGACTCAGCGGCGCAGAAAAAAGAAGAGGATCGGACTTAAGGTAAGTTAAGGGGGCCCCTATATATATATATATATATATATATATATATATGTAAAAAAAAAGTGATTATATATATAATCACGTTTTTTTTTACATACATATATATTTTTTTTGCACACACACTATTTATATATATATATATAATTTTTTTTTTAGGGGCCCGGTACACTGCATTGCCTGGGGGCCCATAATGTAGTTAAGGTGGCCTGGAGGGAGGGTAGTTTCTCCAGGATCCAAGAGATCAAGTTCAATCCTCCACGGAACTTTCTAGCCTGTCCCTTAAGCCTTCCCCCAATGACACCCACATTGGGCGTACCCAAAACTTCCCTTGTCTGTTAATCCTTAGTGAGGTCCAAACTAGTTACGTACACAAACCTCAGCTTTTAATATACCTCCGGCTTATCTCATCCCTCAGTTATAATTCTGTCTCTACAATTATAATGGACGCCAGTCATTTCAGTGAATTGCTAAATTGTGCAGCGACAACATTCTAGACTGTTCAGTACAAAAGAACTACAAGACTAGACGACTATATAGACTTCAAAATATTGTTTAAACTCTAGTGGGGGAAGAGGCGCACATACTGCATGAAAAGTGCAGCGGAGCCGTTATTGATAAGGTTATGGGTTTTTTTAAATGAAAAAAAATAGCATTTTTTTCAGTTGGCAATAAGGGTTGTGATCCTTTGATAAATATGCCCTTAGAGTCTGATTCCTTAAAAAGAATAAAGCAAAAAAAATAGCAACTTTGCACCTTTGCAAAACCATGTTGCATTGGAGGGGGAGGTAAATTTAAAATGGGGGAACAGATTTATAGTTGGGGTAGGGCATGTCCTAGATCAACTTTAAATTTTAATGTAAAAATAAAGCTATCAAGTATTTGTGTGTTACATAAAAAAACAGCCAGTATTTAACTTATGTACAAAATAATAAACTGATTAACACCCCTTGTGCATGGGAATTAATTGGAACACCAATGTGTGGCAGAATCGCATGTATAGCAAAAGCTGTAACGCTCCTCCATCCAGGACTATATAGCAGCAGGGGAGGAGCAAAATCTCCCTGTCATTTTGCTGTGTGCAATAAGAGTCCGCCAAGAGGTTAGATGTGGTATTGCATGGCTTAATATTAAATCCTTGCAGTATGCTTATGCAATGTGAGAATGAATGACTTTTGATGATAATCTCACACTGAGATATAGGGGTAAATGTATGAACCTCCGGATTCTTCAACTCCGGCGTGTTCAGCGTCTTCGGCGATTAAATTTAAAGCGGCACTGCCTTGTAAAGGGAAACTGAAGAATCCCGAGGTTCATACATTTACGCCATAGTGTCCTTTATATCATAGCTCTAGGGTAGCGGGTGTTATCTTAGGGTGGCATTAACAGAACAATATAATTGTAGAAAATGCTTTCTACTGGCAGAAGGTGTGCTGTCCGTTCCAGGTTATACCCGTCAGGTGGCAGTGAGCTCTCACCTTGTATGTCCCTGTTTTATGTCTGTTTTGGTACTTTACAAATAAACAACATAATAATAATGTATAAAGTGCAGAGTCCTGTTCAATAACAGTTAAAACAAAAAGATGATAATTACAGGTCAGAAGACAGAAGAAAGAAAGATAAGTGATAGTAACTTATAATAAACCACCACCCATTATAAACCATCTTGTTATATGCAGGGAAAGTGCCAATGAATGAGTGACAGCCATTGTGTTGTAATGCCCCCCACGGCGCCCCCTCATGGAGAGCCAGGGAATGGCATGACGGAGAAGCTGTCGGCTGCTGTTCCTCCATGTCAGTGATATATACTGGGAGCGCGGAGCTGGGCTGTGATGTCACAGATCCCAGTCGGACAGAGGAGCAGAGGATGCTACTAAGAAGGAGCGAGGGGGGGGCTCCTCCATGTGGGGGGGGGGGTGTCGGCATTTAGGGCACCCACAGGGCCACCTTTAGCCCCGCTGATCTGCTTTATTATTGAGCTGGGTGAGGAGGTTGCAGGGAACAATCTCTGACCTGGCACAGGCGGCACCGTCCATCACTTCTCCTATAAAGTCATGGACCTGCTAACCCGCTGCCAGGTAATAACGCGGAGAGCGATGGAGGCAGCACCCAGCATATAACCAGGGGAGACATTCCAGACTGTTTATTAATTACATACAAAGACGAGGCTGCTCCTGGCCCTCTGGCTGGACTGCGTGGATCTTATCGGGGTGGTATTCCAGGCATCTCCGCTATTAATGTGCTTGGGGTATATATCATATTATCTCTGGAGAACTGACGTCAGAGTGCAGAGCACAACGGCTCTACAGGTCACGTTATATCCAGCAAAACCTTATCAGGGTCATTTAATAAAGATGTAATAACGTTGTCTTAGGGTAAATCAAGAACAAATCTAGAACAGCACAGACCAAGCTGTCGTGTACAGAACCAGTGTCCACAATCTGCAACCAGCAACACTCAGCTGGAGAAATCCTAATATTTATTGGAAAAAATACAATTATTGAATGAAAAATAAAGCTGCATAATGGGTTAAAAGCTTATTAAACAAATTTTATTTATTTACTCTTCATCCCTGGTGGGAGATTACATCACTTACCTTTTACATTAAGTTCCTGTAGTATTACCCCCCCCCCCAAGTTCTCATTCCTCGCCCCTTTCCTACCACCTAGTTATATAATAGTCTCAACTTTATCCCTATAATATACTGCCCCCATACATGTAACTGCTTATAACCTGTCAGTTGAGACTACAGAAATGTGGGGTTCTAATTCTTCAGTTTCTTGTGTTGGCTTACACCTGATATTACCTATCTGTGCCCAGTGCCCTCTTTTCCCGGCCCGAGAACCGGTCCTGCACTCTAATGGTCAAGTGGCACAGTAACAGCCTCCCATTTTCATAGGCAAACTGAGGGGGGGTATCATAGTGTCTAGAAACCCCCCTCCAAGCCTGGGGCACTGTATAATTGAGGTGGCTGGACCCTGCTCCCACTACACACAGCTCTGCTTCAAAAGGGAGAGCTGCATGCACCTAACAGTAGTGCAGGCAGCATTGCCCATGTATATTATGAGGATAGGAAGAGTTGGAGAGCAGCCAAGCACTGTCTAATATTATAGCCACGCCCCCATGCATGCTGGCCACGCCCACTAGTGGCGTGGTGTGGAAACCCCCCTCTACAAAGCCTGCATTTGCCCCTGAATTTTATAGGTATAGAGGAGCTGTGGTGAATCCTGACTAATGAATTCTACGGAACACAGAGGAATCCAGACGTTAAGCGATACTGCAGGGATCCACCCAAGGTCCAGAGACAAACACCCATAGGAGGTTCTCCTGCTCCCCACAACACCACTTCATAGAGCAAGAATGAAATCAATGTGATCATTAACCAATTATCTAAGATCAGAGCATCGTATTTCTGCAGTGGTTACTTTCCCCATGTCCATACAGCAGCGTTCCCCTCCAGTCCACGTCCCCATTGGCTCAGACGTTTTGAACAGGAGTTTGTCAATGTTCGGCCGGTAACAGAAACGTGCCGGTCTGCAGAAATAAAAAGTTACCTGAATGTACCAACCAACATCCCGTTTGTAACTACTTTTTGTTTTGTATAATTTACGACAATAATAGAACAGTTCTGGAACTATAACTTCATTTTCTTATCTTATAGTGACATTAGTTCACATGTGCTCTCCCTATAAAATACCCATACAGATAGCAATGGGTGCTTTATAAAAGGATTTTACATAACGGGTCAGTTTCGTATTGGAAAACACACAGGCCCACGAGGAAGGTACAAAAGACATCCCACAAGGTATAAGTGGCTGGTGTGAAGAAAACAGCCCTAATGGGGAGAAGTTCTTCAACCGCCCACAAACCAGCGCACAAATGCTGAAATGCACCTTATCCACAGCTTGAATCACATATTATATCTACGTCCTGCAAAAATCAAATCTTATTTTTGCATGTGTGTAAGGTGAGGCACAATGAGAGCACTCAGCGCTCCTTCAGCGAGGTACCCTCTGATTGGCCAAGCTTCTCTCATCGGGAGATATAAAATCTTACACCCCCCACAGAGGCACCATCATCACACATACAGTCACTGCAATTCTCCAGTCATATTTGCATAAAAATACTGACATGATGTTATAAAGCGGCATTTACACTGCAGGCTCATTTAGAACCTTTATAATTTTCTCTTATAGATTGATACTAAAAAGGCTAAAAGGCTCGGGGGGGAGAAGATTCCTGAACAGCTGTACTATTCTCAAAAATAAAATACATAAACAAACCACTTTTACTACATTTAGAAATTTTTCCCATTGAGATTTGTAAACAATGTGAAGTATTCTATGTTTAGGGACTAATAGAGCGATAATTTGGAAGCTCTTAAAGCTGTTGAGCTGCCACCTAGTGGCTCATAATTAGTTATTTCGTTATATGTAGTTACATAAAGTATAATGATTCTACACTGACATCTAGTGGATGTTACTATGTAATGCATTACTACATGGTTAATGCAATGTTTAGCAGAAATAAACCAACATTGACTGGCAATTTATTAAGCAGACAGCAACTCATCAGACCCCCAATGCCATTATGACAGCACAATACAGCGTTTATAAGCTATGCACTTAGATAAAGGGACCAAGCACTTATTTGTGCTTCAAAATGGCAGCTGTTTTGGGATATGTGAATCTGATGGCTGGACCTGGGCAGTTGTGAAACACATCTGCTAAAAAGAGGTTTCCTTTTGATAGAAAAGTTGTTTAAATGAGCTGGACGGGGCAGAGGGTAAAAAAAATCCATTAGCATTAATGCATAGTTACCTACTCCAGGGCAACCTTAATAGATTGGCAAAGGACCATAGTTGGTACATGGCTAAAAGCCCTAAAGTTAGTGGGCACCAGGCCCAGATATTTAAGTAGGACACTGAGCCCTGTTCGGAGGTACGGTAAGTCCTTGTTAGGAGGGACAGTAGGTCCCCCTTTTTAAGAGGGTTGTCGTCCCTGCATAGTTAGGGGCGCCAGGCCCTTGATAGTCTGTGGTAGATAAGCTATAATAGGAATATTATAATATTCCTCAACCAGCATCTTAATCTCCCTAGATTACCCTATTACCACCCTCTACACAGCTAACACAAGATAACAACCCTCTGACCAACATAGTTGTGTGACTGATCACACAGCCCACTCAATACTTTTACCTTTGCATTCTAGCTGGTCCAATGTGCAATATGATGTAGCACATGCCCTTGTGGTTCAAACTCCCATTGTCCCATAGATTGTAAGCTTACGAGCAAGGTTCTCTTACCTCTCTGTCTGTATGTATTACCCAGTATAAAAGTCTTGTGCCTGATACCTTAACCTCTTTTACCTTCTTCATATTATTCACTATAACCTTAACGTAACGACATGAGACTTGAAATAGGGCACAAATAAATGATTTATTTAAATATGGTGGAGGTGAATAAAGCAGTCAGACCGACGTGTGCCAGGCAAAAGCCAACTGTCTTAGGAACTCCTTAGGACTACTCACTGGGGAACAACCAAACCCCTGGGTTCAAGTGGGGGACCAACCAATCAAACCCAGGGCGCACATATCTACCTGGACGGGGCACCACGTCCCAATTCTACCGAACCTGCCCCTCCTCTGGGCTATAATGAAAGCAACCACAGGGCAACCCACAGGGGCGGTACCTGAAACCGAGACTAATAGCCGATTCACTCGAAGAGAGGCGGGTTCACCGTGCCCAATACCGTAATGTGCGCCCAAACAACCACTGGCCGTCGACTGTACTGCTTTTCCGGCCAATACTCCATCCATCTTCGCTGAGAAACATGACTGCCTCCAAAGCTGATATCCATCGTAACAGAATCTAACCGACTCCTTTGTCTCTCAGCAACGAAAACAGGGAGGGTGGGTGGGCAACGTCCATATCTGCCAAGACTGAGCAAAACTCCGCCCATCCAACTTATAGCCCTATACCCCTCCCCTATGACACCGGATGGGCATACCACAAAGTTAACTGTTAACACTCCGGAGAATAACTCAGTTAAAGATACAGCAAAGCTTTTATTATCCTTCGCTCCTATGCAGATCTCAGTTCTTATTGTTTTTGTTAGATGCCAATGTCAGGAGACCCACCAGTCAGCACGTCAAACCCCAGAGTCTGCTCTGAAGTCCGGTTTTCACTGGAGCTCCTAGTGATGGGGACAGACTTGGCCGCAGACAACAGAGGGTCGAGAGATGAGCGCTGACCGGGGAGAACCCAGCTATGGAGGGTAGAAGCAACGGCAGAGTGAAATCCAGGCAGAGGTCAAGGGCCGGCAGCAGACAAAGAATTTCCAAGCACAATCTGAGGTCAGGGGTCACAGGCAATACAACAAGGTCCAAAAACAAGCCAAGGGTCATACATGGGAGATCAGGTCTGAGCAAAATAATCAAGAAGCAGAAACAGGAACAGGGAGCCCAGCTACACTGGGAGCTATAACTGGCAGTGAGGCTCTGTCCTCACTTAAATAGTGAGAGGAACCAATCATGGTAAATGTGCAGCGAGTCTCCTCCCATGCATATAGCCAATCCCAAGTAAACACAAACCTGCCAGAAGAATAGTACTCTAGACTCCGGGATACAGAATAGTGTGAGTCACGATAAACAAATAAACAGCCTACCTTCCACAAGAGTCCCTGGCAGCTGCACCCGTCCTAATTCTTATTTTTCTTCTGCACACATGCTCCCGGCTGTAGGACAGATGGCCGGGCGCTGTGGCAGGCGAGACAGTGCGTCCCGGTTGTTGCCCAGGCAACCGGGACGTAGGAGGCGGAAGTGACGCCTCGGTCGTCATAGAGACGGCCGGGACGCCCAGGACCGCCGGAAGTGAGTCACGGTGGCCCTTCGGGGAGCCGCAACTCATAACAGTTTTATTAATGTTTGTTCCTAATTGTAAAGCGCTACGGAATATGCTGGAGCTATATAAATACATGTTGATGATCATGATGATGAGGATGATGATGATGATGGGTAGCCAATTTTAAAACTAGACACTGCAGAAACGAGGGTACTTCTGAGTTTATTGATCCTTACCCAACCCTGGACTTCTTAATGTCTGAGTTGCTGTAGTGTGGATGCAATTGTCTGGTGATCACATATGACAATAACTTCTAAGTGACCAAAAGAGCATTAAATGAGACGATCTCCAGATCAGTTTGGAGGGATTTATCCCCTACTCCGCATTCACATGTCTGGGACCCCAAGTATCTCATCTCTTCTGGTGCTGGTGTTGGTCTCTTGCCCAGAGCTCCACACATTGAAGAAGTTTAAATGAATACAACCGTTTCTCCCGTCTCTCCGTCTCATCCATGTGTCTGTCTGTCTTCCCCTCCCTTTAGATTGTACGCTCCTTTGAGCAGGGCTCTCCTACCTCCTGTTTCCATCACTTTTAACTGCGCTCTCCAGCTGCTCAGCTCACCTCCTCTCGGTCCCTCTGCCCTCTGTCTCCTCTCGCTTCTCTCCGCTCCCCTCAGTGACTCTCAACCTGTCATCCGTGCCCACCCTCTTGGGCCATAGTTACCTGCCTATACTCACTTTTCCTCTCCATCCCTCTCTTTCATGCTGTGCCTGAGCCCCCAGAGTTATAGTGCTTAATGTTACTTGTACTGTGCTGTTTCACCTTGTGCTGTGCCATTGTCTGTCCTTGTACGGCGCTACGGATACTTTGTGGCACCTTATAAATAAAAATAATAATAATAATAATAATAATACAACTTTCATTGCAGTGTGTTGATAATGCTGACTTGACGCCTTCTGTGGCTCAGTACCTTGAACAAGGGGCAGCGCAGGAGGGAAGTGAGTCTGGAGCTGCGCAAGTGAATTTTGGAGGAAATTGGTTAATGCTTAAAAGATGAGCTTGAATTGTATAAGTGTCAGTGTGTTTTGTTTAAAATTGCTCACAAAACATATCTTTAATCCAGAGTCTCTTGGAGGCTTATATCATGTGGGTCAGAGCTCCTATTGCATTCATTTTCCAATTCAATCTATGTGATGTTATATACTTTTGTGTAAAAAAAAGACAAAAGTATTATAGGAGTGATAACTTTAGTGGCTAACCAAAAAAAATTATTATATTTGCCAGCTTTCAGAGCACAGAGGCCCCTTCATCAGGCAAGTTTACAAATGAATGACTGAGGAAGAGGCATAACATTTAAGAGCTGTTACATCAAGAAATGTGTACAGGGGTGGGGGGGGGATATATCATTAAGATAAGCTAAAGTAATAAAACAAAGGTTTTTGTTACAGATAGAAGAGTAAAAGTCCTAGGAGTTCAGAGATCTGGAGTTGCTCTGTTGTGGGGTGTGAAGGATGTTCATGTAGAGGGTCATAAATCCGGGTGTTATATTGAGTCCTTGAGTTAATGACTGGAATGTTCTTATCAGTTTGAATTCCCATATTTTTCTCTCCCTGTCTTTTTTAAAAAGATCTTTCAGTATTGGGACTTTTAAATCTGTCATACTGTGTCCTGGTCCAGAGAAGTGTTTACCCATGGGGGTGTCCAGAGATTTCCTTATTGTGTGTCTGTGTAGATTCATCCTGGATTGTAGTTTCTGCTTGGTCTCTACAATGTATATTCCCTCAGGGCACCTTGTGTATTATGTACACCACATTGGAGGATGTACATGAGAATGCGTCAGTGATTTTATAGTCCCGTTGTGTGTTGGGTATGTGGACTGTGTTTGTTGGTAGGACATGGGTGCATGTTTTGCATTTTTGTTTTTGCAAGGGAAGGTGCCAGTCTCTGATGGTGATGAGAGGGTACTTCTAACGAGGAGATTTCTTAAATTTGGAGGCTGTTTGAATGAAAGGAGTGATAAATCTGGGAATATATCCTTCAGTCTATTATCTTCCTAAAATATGGGTTGAAGGTCAGCAGCAGTTTTCACCAAGATGTTAATGTGGGGATTGTAAGTGACCACTAGGGGCACCCTGCTGTTAACCTCATTCTGTTTGTAATCCAGGAGGCTAATCCTTGGGATCCTTGTGGCTCTGTGGATCTGTTCATCTATAACTATTGGATGGTATCCTTGTTGTAGGAATGTATTCCTCAGTGATACCAGGTGTTGTTTTCTGTCTTCACTGTCTGAACAAATCCGAATATATCTCAGAGCTTGGCTGTAAATGATGGACTTCTTTATGTGTCCTGGGTGACAGCTGTTCCATCTCTAATATGCTGGGCGGCCTGTAGGTTTATGATAGAATGATGTTTGTATAGTATTGTTTTTATTGTATAGGGTCATGTTCAGGAAATGTATCTGAGATTGTGAGTAGTTAATAGTGAGTCTAATGGTTGGGAGAAATCTGTTGAAGTTTTTATGGAAAGTCAGCATCTCATCTTCAGAGCCCGTCCAGATTAATAGCAAATCATCAATATAACGGAAGTATACTAGAGGTTTCATTGTGTCAGTTACATCATCGGGGTTGTCTACCTTTATTTCCACCCAAACTGGGTGTAAGATTCATACTACAGATTGGTATATGGTAAAGGCAGCTGGTGATAAAGTCTACACCAATCCATTCAGAAGCTGAATTTACTGTACGACCCCATTATGTAAAAGAAATGATAGAAGTGATTAAAAGGTGATAGTATAAACAGCAAAAATAATTTCTGGCTTGGAAACAATACACACTATGGGCCTCATTATCACACATTGCACCTTTCTAACTCTGTGTTGGACGTTGTCATACCTGTTGCCCTGGACAACCATCGCATCTCACGTTGCACTGCGCTCCTCCTCTCTTCATCGCCATATTGCCTGCCCTGCGCATGTGTAGTCCCGATACTTTTCAATCTTCTCCTGGATCCCCATTGGCTGGATTACCGGCATGTGCACTATTTTAACCGCTTGCTCCTATCTCCCATTGTCAGATCTTCAGGTCTCCTACCTATATGGATGCAGTCCTCCCTGTTTCCTGTTTGCATCCTGACTCCTGATCGCTATCTCGCATACCTGCCGGCTGATTCCTGTGACACCTGTATCATCATCGTGATCCACAGCTGTATTGCTGGTACATCGCGTCTTACCATCGGTCCTGTTCCTAGGCTATAAGCCTCTCAGGGATCTCAGCGCCTCTGTCCTGTGCAGTACATCCCCCTCCTGATTCTAACCGGTGTCATCCGTTCCACAAACAGATCAGTGCATATATTGCAGTGCCCAGTGCCCCACCATCGGTCCTGTCCATAGGCTATCCAGCCTGCAGGGATCTCAGCGAATCAGACATCTACCATTCATCGTGTCCTTGTTGCTCACATCTGTTCTTATTCTGGCCAGTGACTATACTGCTGAGTATCGTGTCTCATCATCGATCCTGCTCCGGGATATTCCGCCCACAGGGATCTCAGCGCACAGTCGTTTACAGTGTATCACTCTCGCTACTGTTCCTGAGTCATCTGTTCATCAGTATATGTTCGTGTTAAGCCAGCATTATATCGTACCTCATGACTGATACTGAATCAAGCCTTCACTACCATCTGTGACCTCAGTAACCCTTCAGTTACCTGAAGGGTTACTACAAGGCATCGAGCATCTTCATAGATCCTGTCTCTGGGTAAGCGGCTGTTAGGGATCTCAGCTCTCCTGTATATTGCTGCTCTGCACAGACACCTCTCAGAGTCATGGATGGTCTCCTGACTATAGGTCATCTGCTTCTCTCAGTGTATTGTTCCTGTAGTTTTCTCCTGAGTCACCTGCCACCCTCCAAGACCTGTATACTTACCCTCCTGCAGTCCAGCAGAGCTACACATCTCCATTGTCTCGGGTTACTTCTTAGTCTGCTCTGTGCCGCCTAAAGGAACGTGACCTGTGGTTGGAGAGCAGCCAAGTCCATATCTCCTTGCGGGGATCCCTGGTGAATACCTTTCCTTTCATTAGACTCTGGACCTCTCAGGGGGTAGTCATTGCCTAGCAGACTTCGAGGCCCATTCTGAACCTGAACAACTTGCCTGGACGTGACATTTAGAGTCGGACACAAGTCCTTCTGATCAGCGCGAAAAGCATTTTTGGCCAAAGATCCATCTCAGTTTGCACTCTGACTGAGACAGATCTCCCTCTTGCACCTCTCTGCAAATAAAGAGGTGGAACGGGGAAGGTAGTGGGCAAGCCTAGCAATGTAAAGGCGTGTTCACCCGTTTTACATGCTATTTTGAGTTTAAAGCAGCCGCAGATAGGTCTCTGGGAGACGTATCTTTTGCGGGTACTTTCTGCTGGTGCAAGAGACCTTGATGTATTAAAAAACAAAGTAAAAAAAAGAGAGAAAAAAAAGAAGTGTGCACTCCCTCCAAGACAGCGTAACCAACCCTTATGCTGTTTGGGGAAGGGGGGAATGAACAATTTATTATTTTTGTTTACATTTTTT
Source organism: Mixophyes fleayi (assembly GCF_038048845.1). Taxonomy (NCBI): domain Eukaryota; kingdom Metazoa; phylum Chordata; class Amphibia; order Anura; family Limnodynastidae; genus Mixophyes; species Mixophyes fleayi. The sequence goes on from NC_134402.1 coordinate 5,907,074, forward strand.
AATTTATTTAATTAGCTGCCTTACAGGGCGCTGTGCATGATACACTTGCACGCCGGCCCATAAGGCAGATAAAGAGGCGTGTTTGTGCAATTTGCACAGTATTCTAAGTCGCACGGATGTAAAGATCAGTGTCACTCTAAATACTGTGTATATTACGGGATGCAATTTACACTTACAATTTCAGCGTAATTTGCGTCCCACTCTAAATGAGGCCCTATATGGGCAAAAGTATTTAGACGCTTTACTATTACACCATCAGGGACTGTAATGACGTTGTATTCAAATACATATACTTTAGTAAGGAGTTGGTCCCCCTTTTGCAGCAATAACAGCTTCTACTCTTCTTGGAAGCCTTCCCACGAGATGTTGGCGTGTTTCTGTTGGGATGCTGAAACATTAAGATTGCCCTTCACTGGAGATAAGGGGCCTAGCCCAAACCCTGAAAAACAGCCCCATACCATTATCCCTCCTCCACCAAACTTCACATTTGGCATAATGAGGGGCACCGAGAGGAGGGTGGCCGAGTGCAAATTACCGGGCTCCCCAGGCAGGCCGGGCCCCGCAGTCGGGTAATATTTGTTTTCTTAAAATTATTCTTTACAATAAGATAAAAAAAAAGTTCCCCAGCGAGTGGAGCAGGCGAGCGCTCATGCGCACCTACAATGTTTTTTTTTGGGGGGGGGGGGGTATGGGGGAGGAAGCGAGCTGACAGATATCAGCAGCTCCCAGTCCCCAGACAGTGTGTGACATCACTGTGTCTGGGGGACTTAAGCTAGGTCTGAAGGGGGGGTTAGACTGTGTTTTGGGGGGTTAGGCTGTGTCTTGGGGGGTTAGGCTGTGTCTTGGGGACTTATGCTATGTCTGGAGGGGCTAAAAATTAAGAGTGTCTCACAGACGTTCCAGAGACACATTGCGGCTAATTGAATGCCCCCCATAATGCCACGTGTAAAGAGGCGCAGCCACAGCCCATGTTGGCCACACCCCCACCACTATTTGACCACGCCCCCCTTCTACAGTGTGCCGCTGCTTGGAGTCCCTTAACCTGCTATGTGTGTTTCGAGGCCCCAAATTCCTCTTGACGGCCCTGGGCATAATGCAGTCAGTCAGGCAACGTTCTCCTGCTATCAACCAAACCCAGACTCACCCATCTGACTGTGAAGAGTGATTCATCCCTCCACAGAACACGTTTCCACGGCTCCACAGTCCAGTGTCTGTGTGCTTTACACCACTCCATCCGATGCTTGGCATTGATCTTGGTGATGTGAGGCTGCATGCAGCTTCTTGGCCATGGAAACTCATTCCATTAATCTCCCGCCGCACAGTTTTTTTGCTTACATTAATGCCAGTGGAAGTTCGGAACTCTACAGCTATGGAATCAGCAGAGTGTTGGTGACTTTTACGCACCATGCGACTTAGCAGCCGATGACCCCGCTCTGTGATTTTATGTGGTCTTCTGCTTTGTGTCTGAGTTGCTGTTGTTCCTAAACGCTTTTACTTTCTAATAATATCACTTACAGTTGACCGTGGAATATCCAGCAGGGATGAAATTTCACAAACCATCTTATTACAAAGGTGATATCCTATCACAGTACCACACATCCTATCACAGTACCACGCTTGAAGTCACTGAGCTCTTCAGAACGACCCATTTTGTATTATAAATGTTTGTACATGGAGACTACATGGCTGGTGCTTGATTTTATGCACCTCTGGCAACGGGTCTGATTAAACACCTCAATTCAATAATTAACAGCTGTGGCCAAATATTTGTGTCTATATAGTGTATATTTATATCTTAAAAGACAAAGAATAAAGACATCACTGGTGCAGTAGCCTTTTATTGTAAAGAAGAAAATAGATGACAAATGGAGGCTTGCAATAATATAAAAGACATGTAGCATATTGTAAGTTATAAACAGCAAACCGGAAATCATGTCACAAAGCACCGGTCAGAGGACATTTCTCAGCCATCAGCTCTTTCCTCAGACAGAATCCGTAATTGGTTGGGTACGTATTATCGCTGCCGAAAAATCCGACAGGCTTTATTCCTACAAAAAAATTATAATTGTGAGAAAAACTAATAGAAAATAAAGAGACTTACCTTAAAGCCGAAGGTCCACATCTCTGATGAAAGCAGCATGCTGACAGGCAGTGATTCCGAAGACACAGGACTCTGGCACTTCACTTTCACGTCAGCGCGACTTAGTTGAAGGTTAATTTAAAGTGGCAATGTGTGGACCCCGCAGGCTAAGTGTTTAAAGACTGAACCTGCGGAGTCCACACTTTGCTGCTTTAAATTAACATTGATGTAAGTCACGCTGACGTGAAAGTCCTGTGTCTTCGGAATCACTGCCTGTCAGCATGCCGCTTCCATCAGACATGTGGACCTTCAGTTTTCAGGTAAGTCTCTTTATTTTTTATTAGTTTTTCTCACATTTCGTTTTTTTTTTTTGTAGGAATAAAGCCTGTCGGATTTTTCAGCAGCGGTGATACGATTACCACCGTCCGTAACAATAAACCAATAAATAGCATACAGTACAATAACTCAAATATAGAAACATGTACGTAAAATAATATAAGTTGAACACAATAATATTAATATAATAACAATAAAAATAAAACTACAATAAACATTATAAAATGTATAACTATACTATATAACTAATTAAGGGTAAAAAGGGAAATAAATTAGACCATAAAGCAGCAATCCAGCATAGAAGAGTTTTTCCCATAAATTGCAAGTTAAGTACCTTTTAAGAAAGTATCTGATAGTGACTTCCCTCAGTTATCCTCCTACATTTTGTTATTTCCTTTCCTCTCTGGTTGGCAAACAAAATTAGCTGCCAGGCACAGACACAGTCAGTCTGCTACACAGACACAGGTTTGCAGCTCTCAAAGTGTCATGTGATGTCAGAGGGGAGAAGAAGAACAGAACAGATAGAGCTCAGAGCTCAGAGGGGCTTTCCAAAGGCTCTCTGCTCACTACATAATGTGCCTTGTGACTGTGGTTGCCATGGTAGTCCAGAATCATAAATCATTAACAGTCTGGAAAAAACAAGAGAAAATAGTAAACTCCAACATTCTTCTTATGGCAGCCACAGTGATTTTTGTAAACTCAAAAAAAACACACACTTGATTTTATCATGGGATTGCAGCTTTAAAATAATAACTTAAAATATGTAGATGGTATTTTTGGTTTTCTTTTCCCTTCTTCTCCATTTTCTTCATATATATTTATTTAGTTAGCTAATATTTAAAATGAAGTATCTCATTTAGACCCTGAGGAAACATAATACATAATGAATATCTTTAACATAGTATTTTTATATGGGAATGAGCATCACATATATTATAAATATTTTCAGTATCTCACTATAAATAAAGAGCTTGGATCTTCCCAATGTTTATTAGAAACTGTCTGGAGACACTGGGCCTGATTTATTAAGGAAAGTAAAGAAAAAAAGAGAGTAAATTTTCACCTGGGCAAAACCATGTTGCATTGGAGGGGGTGATAAATTTAAAATGTTAAGACAGATTTATAGTTGGGCTAGGACATGTCCTAGGTCAACTTTAAATTTCAGCGTACAAATAAAGCTATCACGTCTTTGTGTGCTACATGAAAACACAGCCAGTATTTAACTTTTGTGTAAGATAATAAACTAAACTAAATTTAAACTAATTTGCACCCCTTGCATTGTAACATGTTCTGTCCCGGAAAACGCTTACTCAACTTTTTGCCTTACTTTCCTTAATGAATCAGACCTACTATGTGTTACAGTGTGTTTTCCCCGAACTGGATATATAGATCATAGAGGTAATAAAAATATATTTGAATTTTATTATTTTATTTCTAATTTATAGCAATACCTAATGTAGGAAGTAACCCAGAAGATTGTGCAGATTTTCTTTAAGGAACCTCAATTTAGTGTTAGTTTTTTTTTTAATGCAATTTTTGAGCTTTTGCCAATAATCGATAATAGAATATTTTCAGTTTGTTCTTTGGAACAATATGTCTGTTTTTTCTAAGCAAAGATGTTCCATCTAATGTCCATGTGTTTTCAAAGGAATCTGATAGATAATCTGAATAGCCCTAATCTCTATAAATTGATTTGACATAATTTTCGACTGAGCCTCAACGTGCCGTGTATGGTGGAAGACCAATCCCTTCCTATTCTACTTAGCTGACTAAATGGTATATAGTTACACCGTGTTAAATGGTGGTTACTCTCGGGGGAATTCACTTCTCCCGATAATGCTGCCGCGCTAAGTCTTTTACTATTAATACGCTAATTTTAACTCAGATTTCCATGAGATTTTCCCTGAGCCGCGAGCAAGAAGCCGGCGTTGAAATTACCGTATTAACGGTAATAATGCGCACTATTACTGCAATATGGGTACTAGTGTGCACACCGCGTTACTTTTTACAGTAACACGGCCAACTTAATTCCCCCCTTAAAGTCTTAATACTATTACAGGACATAGGGGTAAAGTAAGTACAAGTGTTACTCTTACAATCTATTGTTCCAGTTAAAGTTAAATCTAGAAACTTTATAGATACTTGTACATCAAATGTAATAATAATAAAATAATAACCCTTACGAATGGTGTTTTAAATAAGTGTTAAATAATGTTAAGAACGTATCACCCCCATTCCAAATAGTGATCAGATGATCTATGTAACGACAATATAGCACAAAGTCCTGCTACATACACACTTGTACATTACACACATTAAGCATTGGTTCGGAGGTGATATACAATAGAGCAGCAGAACATGTACGTCCTGTTATATAATATATGTACAGTGCAAGGGAGAGATGGCAGCAAAGTAGCAGCGAGCAGAGACTCTGTACCTCCCTAACACCAGGTTAGTGGCACCTCTACAAATCACTGATGCTGGGTAGAATATGACAGCGGGTGTTTGTGTTATCTTGTTCTGGGCTGACTGCTGCTGGCGTGTCTATAAGAACACAATCAGTGATAATAGCAGTTCTGTACACAGTCCGCCATACACAGTCCACCGTACACAGTCTGCCGTACACAGTCCGCCGTACACAGTCCGCCGTACACAGTCCGCCGTACACAGTCCACAGTATAACAAAGGACTGACAGCTCCAGTGCCCAAAACCCGACAGATACAGGTGTGAAAACTTTGTTTCCATCTCGTGTCTCGGCTGTTGTTGCGTTTAGGCTGCAATTGCTTTGAAAAATATTAACAGTAAATTCAGTCACGTGGAGAAATTGATCAAATCAGCTGATTAAATTCTTCCAGCAGATCCAAAAACTTAGACATTTGGGGGTAGATTCACTAAAGCTTCTAAAAGTGGAGGTGCTGCCCGAAGCAACCGGATTCTACTTATCATTATCTAAATGGCGCTGGATAATTGAGAGCTGGGATCTGATTGGTTGGCGCTAGATAACTGATAGCTGGGATCTGATTGGTTGGCGCTAGATAACTGATAGCTGGGATCTGATTGGTTGGCGCTAGATAACTGATAGCTGGGATCTGATTGGTTGCTTTGGGCAACGCCTCCACTTTTCCTTTTTAAAAGCCTCAGTAAATCCAATCCTCGGTCAGTGCAGTTTTTTTTGTCTTGTCTGAGAAAACATCATTTGGTTCAAGAAATGTCGGGCTCAGGATCCCCAGTGTTGAAGGTCATCTCTGCTGCACTTTCAACGTTTCTTCCAATCTAAGAGAGGATATAAAGCAGATCTGTGAACCAGATTACCAAAAACGTGATTTAAAAAGTGATAACATTAATAAGATGACTATAGATCAATTCTAGCTTTTAACACACTAAAGTCTGTTTCTGACCTGTTTTATTTAGATATAAGCACGAGATGAGACAGACGTCAGACAGGAGACAGACAGACGACATATAGACGACATGTAGACGACATATAGACGACATATAGATGACATATAGACGGCATATAAATGTCAGGCAGACGACAGACACGTGACAGACATCAGACAGGTGACAGACAGACGTCAGATTGACAACAGATAGTTATTATCATCACGTATTTGTGTGGTGCCACAGAGCTCCGCAGTGTTGGATAGTGGGGAAAAGACTGTATACATAAAACTGGGACATACAATGTAGACAACTCCCCCCAGGGGGGATTGGGTTGGTAGTGAGGTCTACCTGTGTGAGTAGTGTAGGTTAGAGTAGTGTAAGCTCTAATAGAGAGATGGGGTTTCAGAGAGTATTTAAACATTTGGAGGCTGAGTCTGATCAGGGGATGGTAGGTAATGGCAGAAGAGGGAACCAGCGCCGGAGAAGTGTTGAAAGGCCGGAGTGAGAGGTGGTTCTCAGAAAGAGACGTAGGTTAGAAGGAGGGCGAGTATTTTGATATGTGAGGCTAAGTCATTCGAATTGGAATCTGGACGACATGGAGAGCTGGTGTAGGGAGTTGCAGAGTAGTGTGACAAGAAGGGAAGATAAGACTTGGTGCAACATTTAGTGCGGACTGAAGTGGGGATAGATGGATGAGGTGAACGCCAGATGGGAGGAGGTTGCTGTAGTCAAGGCGGGAGATGATAAGAGCTTTGCTTACATCTTGTGTAAGAAATGGGCATAATATAGTAATATATAATAGGAGTCAGACAAATTAAAAAATGTCACAGGTTATAGATTAAAAGTATATCTTGTATCTCAGATGTGAAAACTGTCCCATGCGAATGTTGGTTTAAATAAGAATCAAATTCAGTGTTGGAATTCCAAATGTCTACTAGTACCTTGCAGACGCCGAGCACCAGTCTCCGCATATAGTCTATGGTGACACATTTTTGCTTTTTCCTTCCCAGCAAATCATCGTTTGGTGAAGGTCCTGTATCAGGATTGTTGGACTCTGGATCTGCAGTGTTCCTGCTCTTCTTAGTAGACTTTCGTTTCCAACCTGAGAGAGGAAGTAAAGTAGTTTTGTAAGTCAGAGTAATAAAAAGATTATTACATTAATATCTGTCTATACTGGAAAATAATTGAGACAGTCAAATCACTAAAATATTTTCTTCTCATCTGCTTTATCCAAGCCTATAGAGAGCTTAGTTCAGGAGGAACACGTAATACAGATGACAACAGACAGACACATTCTCCCTGTGAGCATAACATCGTCATCATCATCATTTATTTATATAGCGCCACTAATTCCACAGCGCTCCTAAATTTGTTTGTATTCCCCAAACATGGATGTGGTCAAATGACCTCCAAATTTAATTTTGTTTTTTTGTGTGAAAATGTCATAAAAACTTTTTACACTTGAAAATAATCAATTGAAATTTCCTTCTCTAACACACGGCTCAATTTGCTGTGCGTTACTCTTATTAAGGTTCATAAGGCTACAATAAGAAATGGTTTAATGATACATTTTATAAACTCCCTTATTGTATAACAGTCTTATCACATCCCTCAGAATAGCAATAAATGAAGAAACAGTGTAAATATCTCTGTGAATATCACATTAATAAGATTTTAAGAAGAGATGATGAATGTTTGGGAATCCTACTCATGGAATGTCAGAAAGGTTTAGGGCAACGGTGGAGACAGTTTCTTAGAACCTCATACACCAATGTGGAACATTACAGAGACCGGTTCTCCTTTTGTGATGCGCTGTTACGGGTAAATGATGAGACGACATTGGCTTCTGGCTCACTGTACATGTACTTTGCATGATGCATGTGGGGAAAGAGCAGTAATGTCGGATATTGTGCCCAAATAGGAGCCAATGAATTTTGAGAGGTGGAAATAGCACATTTTGGAATGCATTCCTGGTTTATTGGGGCAGAGTCTTCTGGGCTCACAAAATAACCTGGGGCCTGATTCATTAAGGATCTTAACTTGAGAAACTTCTTATTTCACTCTCCTGGACAAAACCATGTTACAATGCAAGGGCTGCAAATTAGTATTCAGTTTTGCACATAAGTTAAATACTGACTGTTTTTTCATGTAACACACAAATATCAACTTTAAATGTCAGTGTACAAATAAGCTATCAAGTATTTGTGTGTTACATGAAAAAACAGTCAGTATTTAACTTATGTGCAAAACAGAAAACTAATTTGCACCCCTTGCATTGTAACATGGTTTTGTCCAGTAGACTGAAATAAGAAGTTTCTCAAGTTAAGATCCTTAATGAATGAGGCCCCTGATTTCTATGTGTCACTTGAAGAGCCAGCCAATAATTTCAATGGGGCACTTATTGTGTCATGTGGGTGGGGAGGAGACTGATTATATGGGTGAGTGTATTGGCTAACTCATATAAAACAATGTAATTATAATGTACACAAATGTGACACAAGAAAGACAGCCTCAATATGTGCTCGTTCTATTGACAAATATCCCCTACGTATAGCTAATAGGGCACCCTCCTGCGGCTCTCAGCTCTGGTGAACTCAGTCCATCCATAGGTTACAATATAGCTATACTATAAACCAATGGATGGGCTTCTATGCTCCAATGCAGAGAAAAGGAGCGCTCTGTGCTGCAGCAGATTGTATCTAATCGAGGCAGCAGAGAACGCAGGGAGTGATTTCCAATTTGGAACACCCCATTAATTATATTTGAATAAGTTGAACTTTAGTTTAATTATAGGGTTTTTGTACTCAAGGAATAAACCAGAGAGTCTCATGGGTGGGCTTCCAGTGTCCCCCAATAGACTTTAAGAAAAGGATGTAATGCGAATACAAAAATCCTATTTTCTCATACATCCATTGGACAGTTCCCAAAGTTGCCCTTAAGGGAAGGAGTTTTCTGAGTGCAAAACATTGCATCTTAAGCTGGCATCCTGTAAAAACATAAAATTTGTAGATTTTAGTGAATGTATGAACAGAAGACCAGGTAGCCGCTTGGCACAAATCTGCTACGAGCTCCCATGCTATGCCGGCCAGTAGGCACTCACCGACATGGAGGAGTGTGCTACCAGCTCCCATGCCATGCTGGCCAGCAGGCACTCACCGACATGGAGGAGTGTGCTACGAGCTCCCATGCCATGCTGGCCAGCAGGCACTCCCCGACATGGAGGAGTGTGCTATGAGCTCCCATGCCATGCTGGCCAGCAGGCACTCCCCGACATGGAGGAGTGTGTTACGAGCTCCCATGCCATGCTGGCCAGTAGGCACAAGTCAGCACTTCCTTGACTAATGCCAGTCTTCTCTGGAAAAATACTGATAGGACAGAAAACACCAATTTCAAGAAATTAAGTCTTAGTTCCTTTCTAACTTAAGGAAAGAAGTATAACAACCTTCTCACACCAAGGGCTGTAAATTTGCCAAACTCTATGGTAGTTCTTTGATGAGGAACATTTACAAGCTCTCAGTATAGTCTCTACAACTCTGTCAGGAATGCAATAAGATTTTAAAATCCAGACATCCCCAACCCTGCTGTTAAAGCCAAAAGATTTTAACTCTGATGGTGAAATGGATTTTGGATTCTTAGCTGCTGGTGCCTTTGCATCTCTAAAACCTCTGCATACCAAGGTCCGCTGGGCAAATCTGCAACTAGGATTGTTTCAGCATTTTCTATTGTCAACTGTTTAGAACTTTTGGAAGCACCCCTATGTGTGTGTGGGGGGACGGGGACTGAACAGATGTGGCATCTAAAAGAAATGCCTTTGGGTCTGTGCATCATATTACATGTGGATAAGGGGTTCATTCTGAGTATTGATTCCTGAAAGGGGCAGGGTTGACTGTTGTGACATTTTTGTTCTCTGCCACCAGGGAATCATTGATGTACTGTTGGAAAACAGCCTGCTGCTACATCCAGTCCATGGGTCTTGCATTCTGCAAGTCAGGACAGCCAGGTGACTGTAACTCCTTAAGCTAGTGGGGTAAGGGACAGATTAATGTGGTAAACCTGCCTGCCATTTATTTACTGTTTATATATAATATTCTAGTGATTGTTTTATTATTTACTGTTGTACATTCTAACTGCATTTGCCTGAGTGACTATAAGAACCCTAGAAGGTACTGGGTAGTCTTCGCTGGCACAGTAAGGCACCCCTCGGTGGCCAGCCAGTGTGAAGTGGGTAGAATCGCTCCAGATAAATCCAGTGTCTTTATCGGGTCCCTTGTTCTTGCACATTAATAGTCTACTTTGTTATTCCGCCAAGATGCCATCATGTTTGCCTCAGGTTAGCCACACTTTTTGACTACAGAATACCTCTGGATGAAGGGACCATTCTAAGGGATGTAGAGCATTTCTGTGAGAGTCTACTTCCTATTTCTCTTCTCTTGGAATGTAGACTGCTGTGATTGCTATTGAATTCCATCCACTGCATGGATTTCCTACCTGGTATTATCACCAGTGAGCTTCTTGTCTCCTAGTTGATTGACACATGCTACTGTTGTTGCATTGTCTGATTGAATCCTCAAAGGCTTTCCTTTCAGAAAAGTTTGAGGAAATTGCCCCTGTTGAGTCAACAAAGAAGAGAAGATTGTGTCTCTAGAGACAGGCTGATGACCTGGCTGGATAGGCTTTGAGACCTTTACTATTTGATTGGAAGTTCTATCTGGAACTTAGTGGAGTGTAACTGACAAAACTGAACCACCTCAAAGGTTGACTCCATCATATCTAGTATTCTCATCCCAATAAGAATCGAGATCCACCTGACAGCTAACAGAGACTTTACAAGTCTCTGTAACGAGAGAATCTTGTCCTCTGGCAAGAATACTCTCTGCTGAACCATGTTGAACATAAGTCCTAGGGAAATCAACCACTGAGCAGTAATCAGACTGCACACCACACCTGGTAGTTTATGAGCCACCTGTGAGGCTCCAACATTTGAGTAGTTATTTGAGTATAATTCTGTACAGGAGCAGAAGAATCTACTTTTATAAAAAGAACGTCCCCATATGGTATTTTATTGAAACATCTGGCCTTCAAGAGAGCTTACATTGTTGCTGTGGTGCCGTTTCTAAGAAAGAGCACAGAATTGGTAATGCTGAGAATGGACTGCAAATCTGAGGAGACACTGGTGTCCCTCCCAAATTGGTACATGATGAAATGCACCTTTGACGTCCATGGACGTCTCTCTTCCACTCTTATCACATCCTCCCATTCTCGGTTACAGGACATTTTCCGGGCTGCACACACTTTGTGGAATTCCCTCCCTCGCACAGTAAGACTTTCCTCTAGTCTTCAAAGCTTCAAGCGTTCTCTGAAAACCCACCTCTTCAGACAAGCTTATGATATTCCTCAACCACCATCTTAATCTCCCAAGATTACCCTATTACCACCCTCTACACAGCTAACGCAAGACAACAACCCTCTGACCAACATTGCCACACACACACAGTCCACTCAATACTTTTACCTTTGCATTCTAGCTGGTCCATTGTGCAATATGATGTAGCACATGCCCTTGTGTTTTAAACTCCCATTGTCCTATAGATTGTAAACTTGCGAGCAGGGTTCTCTTACCTCTCTGTCTGTATGTATTACCCAGTATTGTCTTATTAATGTTTGTTCCCAATTGTAAAGCGCTACGGAATTTGCTGGCGCTATATAAACAAATGATGATGATGATGATGATGATGGACACCATAAATCCCTTTTTCTCCATGCTGTTTATCACAAATCTCAGTGACTTCATCTTGAAACGGGGGACCTGTAGATGAAGATTCAAGTCTTTTGAATTCAAAATTGGTCCAGATCTCCAGATCTACGATTCCCCACACCCAGGAATCCTGAGTGGCCCTGAACCACTGGTCCCTGAATAACAACAGATGAGCACCCACCACAGGAGATCCAGAATGGGCTAACCACCCATCATTCTAATTGCTTCACAGATTGTATAGCAATTAGTCTTTCTTTCCCCTTGAAGTTTTCCCTGAACCTCTAAGGATTGTCCTCTAGGAAAATATCTTCTTGTTCTTCCTTATAAATTTTAAGTTTGGTGTATTAACAGACAGGAATGTGCTCTTTCCCTGTGTATACAGAAATAGAAATAATTTTAAGGCGCTGCAATCATCCTTCCATATAACTTGTGCTGCTGCTCTTAAAAAAACAGAATCTGGATCTGTTTATAATAGAATACCAACTAACCATATAAAGAGCGCAAAGCATCAAGTATTAAAAAATCTCTTTAATATAAAGGTAAACAGGATAAACATATAACCAGTGGGCTATAATCACATATACCAAACAGCTTTGTAATAATCAAAAACTTATACAGTACAATTGTTAAGCAGGATATTAGCCACAAATTGATATCATATGGTACCATATGGAATAAAACACTGCCGTTATCAGATCCAATTCGCAGATGTTATTATTAACAATGTATTGTTCCTTTAGAAAAGGTAGATAGCCTGTATCAATGTCCCAAATTCAAATCTGCCATAGGAGCAATAAGCACCAATAGAACATGCCAATATTGAGAGGTGATCGATGTTCCTTTCTTCAATAGGCTCATTCCAGAGACCAAATAAAGAGGTGACCTATATCACCCTCTGTACCTCTTGGCCTGCTTCGCTAGCCCTGTTTTACCTGTTTTATTAAGCTTCGGCCTTCTTCCTGCTGATTTCTACCATCCCTTTCACTATCTGTCAGATATAATCTGATTTGCTTTACCCTGCCAATTTAGACTAGTTGTGGAGAAACACGGTATTAATATCACCTCAACCAGTCTGCACCTTGTTTCTTACAAACTGTGGACTATAAAAACATATACTTTTTCTAGCCCTCTGGCTTCCCATATTTCTCAGTCATATTTAAACTTGTATATATTCTATTTGAAAGTAGTTAAAATGTCTGCCAGCATGGTTTGTTATCTTGCAGACTAGTCCATTGTTTCAGTCTGGACAAAAGGATTACTGGTCCACCAGTCATGTATGAATGTACATCACACCAGGGGGTCTCTGGTCTTTGTTTAGCTGTGGGTCTGTGTGTGCTAGCATAGGGAAAAGGCCCACAGACAGAGCTCTATGTTCAATTACAGAAGAATGCATGGTGTATTTAAATGTAAATGTGTCTGGATTGTGATCTCTCCTGTTTAAACAACGTATCTGTATAACCACAGAACAATACCTGTCCCTAATTAAATCAAGAGTGGCTCATCTGCTATCCCTTTGCCTGTATGTTTACCTGTGAATAGGTAAACACAGAAAAGGACCAATCAGACAGGTCCTTAAACTCCTAAGGAAGTAATTTTTGACTTTAAATACCAGCTCCAGAGAACAGCAAATTGGCATTCACTGCCAAGTGATAGCTGAAGTCACGCTGGCATTGAGATATAGATCTCTGCCCCTGACAGGAAAGGGACAATCGGTCCCTGGAGTACGGCCATGCCTTGATCTACCTCTTCAAGTCTTTGGGTGCTGTGTGTCTGCCGAAAGTGGAGTGATAGTGACTCAGGGCCACTACGTTTGCTTGAGAGGGGGAGAAGCTTGGATTGATAGGCAGCAGTCCCTGAAAGTGACATGGATACTGGTGAGGTGTTTTCATTATGCCCTGTATGTTGTCTGTGCCAGACTGCATTGTTTCAAGTTATCATTTAAATATGTTTATTGCTGTTTGGTGCTACCATTTTGTTAAATCAACTTATTTGTTTTATTTCGGATATTTGCCTGGGTGATTTTGAACCTTGAGTAGGTACCGGCTAGGCCAGCTGTGTGGCGCAGAAAGTTATGTTAAACCCGGTATCCTCACACTAGTCTAGCAATTGGAGCATCCACCTTTGGTGGTGATTCACACTTTTCCCTTTCTGGAGCAGGAAAGGGTACTTTGCAAGAAATCTTACACTTTTTAAGCAGTTTTAACCACACCTCGCTCAACAATTCATTTAGTTGAGCTGTGGATGTAAAGAAACATACTGGTTTTATTTCTTGTGTTACCTCAGGCGACACTACCAAATCATCAACACCCTGTTTCTTGGCGGAATCCTCCTCCCAGTATGGTGTATCTTCAAACTCAGAATCCTCCTCTAATACCCCTTTCACATATATGAACCCGGGATATTGCCAGATGACAGAGTCTCCCACCCCGGCAAATTCCCGGGTCATCTGACCCAGGTAGATGCAAGGGACCCATTCACACTGAGCCTAGACCCGGGTTTTTCAGCCAGTGTGAACGGGGTATAACCTTGTCCTGAGAGGAACGATCTGAGTCAGAAATCTTCCAGGACTAGGAGAAGGTAAAGTGGCGATAATAGAAGATAATCAATCTAGCACCTTTTCCAAAGATGAAAAAACCTTAAGCAAAACTTGGACCAACTCAGACTTCTAACCCAAGAAGGTTCCTCTTACATCTGGTAAGAACGATTCCTTACGACTCAGGATTTTAAATATTGACGGCCATGGGTGAGAAACAAGCTTAGCAAGCCCAGTAATAGATTTGGCAAAATATTTAGCCCAGTCAGGCTCTACCAGAATGGCACTACCCACCACTGGTGAACAAGTCTTCTTCACAAGTCGACACTCACTACCCTGTTATGGGTTACAGAGGAGTCTGTTAGTTTTATGCTTGTTTTCTGTCAGAAGGGAAAGCCAGGCAAGGAAGAGTATGAATATTTGAAAACAAAATCCTCCACTTAACTGGGCCCAGCATAGGAGTTGGCAGTGACAGGATTCAAATCCTATGTGCTTGTGCCTAAGGAAGGTAATGAAATAGCATCTCACTGCCCCTCAATTACCGGCACAGTGCTGTCGGTATAACTACTTGACAGAAAGTCCTCTCTGACATCACTGCAGGGGGAGAGCAGTGAGTCTTACTCAGCCGCTGCTCTGGATTGTGGTATGTGTTAGTAAGCCTACCTGTGGCTTATGACAGCAGCATGAGGCCGTGATAAGTACCAGCGAGACTAGCAACCCGTTCCGCAACCCGTTCCACTCTCCGTAGCTAGTATCTGTGAATGGGGGACTGCAGTTAGGAGCAGTTAATGCCTCTTCCCCAATCCCATGCTATTGAGTTAGTGCTGCCTGATAGCCTCGTGTATGTCAGTGGCGGTGATAAAATCTGACCAAATAACTACTAAGCAAAGTGCCCTTCTCTTATGGGCATTTTTTAAAACTGGTCTTCTGCCTTGTAAGGGATATAGAGGTGCTGACACAGTTATTTTACTTACAGTGTTCAAGCTCCTGTATGCACCTGTAATCCCCCATGATTGCAGTACTCCCCCCCATGAGGTTATGTGTTGTTACGACAGAACCATGGAGTTACACTACATCAACATTCCTATCACAGAACGCAAATCTTCTGCATAGAACTTGAAGAAGCGGGTGGGGGTGTTTCCCAATATGCAAATAGCCCTTCTATAGTGTTACGCTTCTGCAGTGTCTGGTTAGTATGTAACTCTTCTTCTGTGAGATCTGCTATCAGTCTACCAACTATTAAATTATATAGACCTGAAAATCTGCAACACACAAGTCATACTTAAAGTAGAGGGATATTAATATGGCCGAAACTAGGACACCCACAGCAAATAAAGCGAAGACCAATATTAAATAACCTGGAAAACAAACATAATAAGTTACTGGCTGTAATAGCACAATACAAGTCACCTAATCAATCAATATTTACTTCAAGGTACAAGTTGTTGGGCTATCATGTGCCGGGGAACTTCTACTAGCCTACAGGTCACATGTTACTGCCACATGCGGATAGCTGCCACAGGATAAGCAAAAGAACCTGTAACCCCCTCCAATCTGTCCTTGAATTTTAGGCAACCCTCCCAGTTCTGTATGTTGCAGATTTTTTAATTCTGTAACTGATAATTTTCCGACTACTCCTGATGCATTTAGAGACAGATTAGTGGACAAATGTCCATGCGCTCTTTCTCTGCTCGAGGTCTGTGCCAGAATTGCCGTATGGCCCCATAGATTCAGATTGTTGTTCTGCATTGGTTTCACCTGGAACCGTTTTTTCCTCCTCATCCAGACGTGTTATATTTCTAGTGTAGTCTTCCAGCCCATTTTTGGTCATGAGTGGTATGAAAGTCACAGGAACTGGGAAGACACAGAAAAGGAAACATTAACAGACAGTCTTCATCCAGCAGTTTCTGCTGAGATATTACAACTTATATACAGAATCACATTTAAAGTGGACCCCTCACAATATCCAGTGGGGCTACTTTAATTGTGCTTTGGGTAATAGACCCACTTTAAGAGAGCTTCTAGTCAGCCAAATCCTAGAGAATCTCATATGTAGCAGTGTTAAATATGATTATACGCCCTATATAAATAAAGATTAATAAATAAAGGATAATTGTTATTTCGTTGTAAAGGGGTAATTCATCCAATGTAATAAATAGCTGCTGTTCAGACAGGACACTAATGACATCAGTAATATAGTATATTCAGGAGGAGGAGGGTGTGACTGGATCACTGATAAATAACCTCTGGTATGAATTTATTTAAAGGAAATAGCGCAGGGGCGCATATTTATATAATTGCATATGCACTTATTTTTTGCATTGTATATATTCTGAGATAGGAAATTATGGGAGACCAGGTGAGAAACTGTCCATCCTGTCGCAGTGGGTTATCAGACATACACCATAATGTGGATGCTCTCGGTGTGTGGGAAGGTTCTTCAGTGTATAATACAAGGGAAATATATGGGAGAGGATCATGGGAATATGGGGAGTGGTCTGATCAAATGCTGACATTGCCAGGCCTCTACTCACTTGCAGGCTGACCAAAGAACATACGTTCATGTATTTTCATTTTTATGTATTATAATAATTATTTGTTAAATTATTATTATTTTTATTTAGCACCAGCATACTATGCAGTGCTTAACAAGTAGGAGCATATAGGATAATAATGCAAGAGTAAATGTTAACAGACAAGGAGGTAAGAGGAGAGGTCTGGCGGCATCAGACAAAGAGGTAAGATGAGTGGTCCAGCGGCAGCAGCCAAAGGGAAGGGGAAAGGTTGGGCGGAAGCAGACAGAGGTAAGAGGAGAGGTCCAGTGGCAGCAGACAGAGGTAAGAGGAGAGGTCCAGTGGCAGCAGACAGAGGTAAGAGGAAAGGTCCAGTGGCAGCAGACAGAGGTAAGAGGAGAGGTCCAGTGGCAGCAGACAGAGGTAAGAGGAGAGGTCCAGCGGCAGCAGACAGAGGTAAGAGGAGAGGTCCAGTGGCAGCAGACAGAGTTAAGAGGAGAGGTCCAGTGGCAGCAGACAGAGGTAAGAGGAGAGGTCCAGCGGCAGCAGACAGAGGTAAGAGGAGAGGTCCAGCGGCAGCAGACAGAGGTAAGAGGAGAGGTCCAGTGGCAGCAGACAGAGGTAAGGGCAGAGGTCCAGTGTCAGCAGACAGAGGTAAGAGGAGAGGTCCAGTGGCAGCAGACAGAGGTAAGAGGAAAGGTCCAGTGGCAGCAGACAGAGGTAAGAGGAAAGGTCCAGTGGCAGCAGACAGAGGTAAGGGCAGAGGTCCAGTGTCAGCAGACAAAGAGGTAAGAGGAGAGGTCCAGCAGCAGCAAACAGTGGTAAGAGGAGAGGTCCAGCGGCAGCAGACAGAGGTAAGAGGAGAGGTCCAGCGGCAGCAGACAGAGGTAAGAGGAGAGGTCCAGTGGCAGCAGACAGAGGTAAGAGGAGAGGTCCAGCGGCAGCAGACAGAGGTAAGAGGAGAGGTCCAGCGGCAGCAGACAGAGGTAAGAGGAGAGGTCCAGCGGCAGCAGACAGAGTTGGGTAAAACATGAATAGAAAATTCCTAGAATATTACACAGCAATTATACACCTAACATTACCCCGTGACAGAGATTGTCAATATCACCTATTTGTAAACATCATCCAATGCAGATAAGTGTTATTACTAATTATACATTTAATTGTAGTTAAACATAACAATCTTGGCCAGTTGCAGCTTTTTGTTATATCTGAAGTTTTAAAGATTTTTGTAGGGAGAAGCTGAACTGTATAGTCTCAAATGAAAATATTTACATTAATGTTAATATTAATATAACAGAGGGATTGCATGAGACCGAGGTGATATAAACGCTGAGGGGGCTGGCAGTAGAAAAAGTACAGGCATACCAGGAGTTAACTTATCTGGGTGGTGGTAAGAATCTGAGTTACCAATCAGTAGAACCGGAAGGGGAGGGGTTAGGTTCCCAGGGGAGACTTATAACATATAGGAAAAGGATATGACTTCCTCTTGCATCTGGAGTTGTTAGTGAGTATATGCTCCCTGCTGTCCTGGTAAGTGTGGCTGTGTAAACTGGTTTTTCACTGTTTTTTACATTGTGTGATACTGTTTGCATTACATATATTGCTGTTTTTCTGTTACTGTAATTGTTATTGCCAATCGTTGTTTTTGTGCTTTTGTCCTTCTGATTCTATTCCCCACTTTATCACCTCCTGTCTGTTTATTCCCAATCCTTTCACCTCCCCCAATTCCTTCTTCCCCGGATTTTTACTTCTTAACCCCCCCTGACCAATTCCGAATATGCTGAGGGCCAAGAGGGTTGGGGTTCCCCTTCATTGCCTCGCAGAGGCTTTCCCCCCTTCCGCGGCCCTTAGTAAGCGGCGAGCCCAGCTCCAGGACTCGCCGCTGGGTGTATATCCCTTCTCCCCCCCGGTAGCGTGGTAGGCAGGCCCGGGGTCTTGGCCGCAGCTGCGGCAGCTAAAAAGGTTAAAGCGCATGCGCGCCGGCACGCGCATGCAGACGCGCCCGCGTCCAGTCGCGCATGCGCACATGGATTCTCAGGGTCCGGCGGCCATGTTAGGAGCGCCCGTCGATATGCTCTCAGCTCCTTCTGTGCCTGTTTCCTCCGCTGACCCCTCACCTGTCGGTGACCAGGTGGTCATTTCAGATGGTGGGGGGGGGGCGCTGCAGGCTCTGCAGAATCAGCAGGGGGGTCCGGCGCCAGTGCCTCCTTGGCTGGGTCACAATCTTCTCTCCCCGACCAAGGATTCACCAGTTGATAATGCTTACCAGAGGGGCGGGGTTTAAACAGCAGTCCTCTGGCAGTAGGGTGAATAGTAGGAACATATATAACAGCAGATGGAGAGAGAATGCCAATGGAATAGATGAGAGTCAGTGACTTGCAGCTATACTAGTAGGAGAGTCAGCGACTTGCAGCTGTACTGGTAGGAGCGTAGAGTGGACGTGAACAGGTGAAGGAAGGTAACGGGAGAGTCAGTGGTCTGCGGATAGCAAGTTGTACCACTGCTGTGAAGGGAAGACTTGTCCAGGTGCAGGTAGGTAGCGGGAGAGTCAGTGGTCTGCGTATAGCAAGTTGTACCACTGCTGTGATGAGAAGACTTGTCCAGGTGCAGGTAGGTAGCGGGAGAGTCAGTGGTCTGCTTATAGCAAGTTGTACCACTGCTGTGAAGGGAAGACTTGTCCAGGTGTAGGTAGGTAGCGGGAGAGTCAGTGGTCTGCGTATAGCAAGCTGTACCACTGCTGTGATGAGGTGAGGACTTGTCCAGGTGCGGATAAGTGGAGGAGTGATTAGAGTCTATAACTGTATAAATACAATTGGAGAGCAGAGGAGCTAGTCCCAAACAGATATGCAGCGTCACAGCTAATAGTCTATAGCGGGTATGTATACCGCTGCTGAGTAGAGAGGCTTGTCCAAAGCGGATATGCAGGATAACAACTTATAGTCAATAACAAGTATGCATATCGCTGCTAAGTAGAGAAGTTTGTTCAAACAGATATGCAGCGTAACGGCTAATAGTCTATAGCAGGTATGGATACCGCTGCTGAGTAGAGAAGCTTGTCCAAAGCGGATATGCAGGATAACAGCTGATAGTCAATAACAAGTATGCATACCACTGCTGAGTAGAGAAGCTTGTCCAACGAGGATATGCAGGCACAGCAGGAGAGCTGAGAGACTGTAGCGGGTATGGGAACCGCAGGTGAGCAGAGCAGGTAATCCAGCAGGAAACTTAAGATACGAGCAGGACACAGGAGTCAGTAGCGGGTATGGGAACCGCTGATGAGTAGAGCAGGTAATCCACCAGACAGCTGAAGACACAAGCAGGACACAGGAGACACCTTCAGAGACTCACAGGGAATGAGACTCAAGATCAGGCAACAATACAATGGCCTCAGGTGCCTTAAATAGGGAGAGGTGATTGACCCACCAATTAGGTTAAAAGCCAGGTCATAAGAGTTCATGGATGCTGCGCATGCACAGTCCATCAAGATGGCGGACGGCCGCGGCTCAGGACAGGCGCCGGCAGGAAGGATAGAGAACCACGCACCAGCGCAGAGGCACTCACGGTCCGGTGAGTGACAGTACCCCCCCTTTTAAAGGTGGGCACAGAACACTTGGAGCCGGGTTTGCCCGAAAATTTGGAGTAATTTTTTTTTAGAAGAGCTGAAGCGTTGAGATCATCTGCGCGGATCCAAGAACGCTCCTCTGGACCAAAGCCCTTCCAATGCACTAGGAAGCGAAGAACTCCTCGCGAAATTTTGGCATCCAGAATATGAGTAATTTCAAACTCCTCCTCTTGATGAACTTGTACTGGCAGAGGTGCTGAAGGAGGAACAGAGAAATGGTTGATGATAAGAGGCTTAAGTAATGACACATGGAAGGCATTGGAGATACGAAGGTTCTTAGGTAATAGTAGTTTGAAGCATACCGGATTTATCTGGACCAATGAAACGGGGAGCGAACTTCATGGATGGAACCTTCAGGCGAATAATTTTGGTAGAAAGCCATACGCGGTCTCCAACTTTAAGTGGTGGAATAGCTCGCCTCTTTTTATCAGCAAAACACTTGTATCTGGCAGATGTCTTCTTCAGGGAGGATTTAACCTGAGACCAGATAGTTTTGAAACTCTGACATAAACTCTCCACTGCAGGAACTTGGGTGGGAGGGAGGGCAGGTAATTCTGGGAGAAACGGATGGTGACCGTATACCACAAAGAATGTAGTTTTTGAAGATGACTCGTGATACATATTGTTATGGGCGAATTCAGCCCATGGAAGCAAATCTACCCAATTGTCTTGGTTGGCTGAGGAGAACATCCTTATGGAAGTCTCAAGATCTTGGTTGACTCTCTCGGTCTGTCCATTTGATTGAGGATGGTAGAAGGATGATAGTGACAATCGGATACCCAAGGTCTTGCAAAGGGCTCGCCAGAATCTGGAGACGAACTGCACTCCTCTATCCGAAACAATCTCAGATGGACATCCATGAATCCGAAAGATCTCCTTGATAAAATGGTCAGCCAGATTAGACGAGGAAGGTAATCCATCCGGTCAAAGGAACAAAATGTGCCATTTTCGAAAATCTATCCATCACTACCCAGATGGTATTGCAACTTTTGCTAGGAGGAAGATCGGTGACAAAGTCCATACTAATATGGGTCCATGGTTTGGAAGGAATGGGTAGTGGTTGAAGTAATCCCGCCGGTGTTCTGCGGGGGTTTTTAAACTGGGAACAAACCTCACACGCGGCCACAAATTCTTTGACATCTCTCCTCATAGAGGGCCACCAGTAGCTTCGAGAAAGGATTTCTAATGTCTTACGTTCTCCCAAATGTCCAGATTAACGGGAAGAATGATACCACGATAATATTTTTTTACGTAGAGATGGAGGCACGAGGGTGCTCCCAAATGGTAGCACCTTGGTGGAAGAAGTGGCCAGAGTCACACATTTGGGATCCAATATGGGATGATTAGGACTATCCTCAGTGTCAGAGGACGCCACAAACGCCCGAGATAAGCCGTCTTCTTTTCTATTCTTGGAAGCTGGTTTGAAGGTTATGATAAGTTCAAAACGAGAAAAGAAAAGTGACCATCTTGCTTGACGAGGATTCAAACACTGAGCTGACTGCAGATATAACAGGTTTTTGTGGTCAGTAAAAATAGTTACAGGATGACGAGCCCCCTCCAGCAGATATCTCCACTCCTCTAATGCTGCTTTTATGGCCAACAACTCCTTTTCCCCGATGGTATAGTTTCTCTCCGCATGTAGCAGACCTCGAGAGTAGAAGGCACAAGGATGGAATTTTTGTTGCTCCGATCTTTGAGATAGAATGGCCCCTAGACCAACATTAGAGGCGTCTACTTTCAGAAAGAAAGGAAGGGTCACGTCAGGCTGTCGAAGAACAGGAGCGGTAGAGAACGCCTTCTTGAGGAAGTGAAAAGCTTGAAGGGCCTCGGAGGACCATTGTTTAGTATTAGCGCCCTTGCGGGTCAGAGCCACTATTGGAGAAGCAATGGAGGAGAAACCTTGAATGAAGCGTCTGTAGTAGTTTGCAAACCCTAAAAAGCATTGGATTGCTCTGAGGGTAGTTGGCTGGGGCCAACGTAGTACAGCGTTCACCTTCTCCGGATCCAACTTTAGACCTACTCCGGACACAATATATCCCAAGAATGGAATCTGGGATAACTCAAAGAAACATTTCTCTAACTTGCAGAATAATGAGTTTCTCCGGAGTCTGGAAAGGACCTCTGCCACATGTTGATGATGAGTGGGCAGATCCTGAGAGAAAATTAATATGTCGTCCAGGTAGACGACGACACAAACATACAACAAGTCCCGAAAGATCTCATTCACGAATCCCTGGAAGACAGCTGGGGCGTTACACAACCCGAAGGGCATAACTAGATATTCATAGTGTCCTTCCCTGGTGTTAAAAGCTGTCTTCCATTCGTCTCCGGACTTGATGCGGATTAAGTTATAAGCGCCTCAAGGATCAAGTTTGGTGAATATCCGGGCTCCCTTAATGCGGTCAAAGAGCTTGGTAATTAGCGGAATAGGGTACCGATTTTTAATGGTAATGGCATTAAGTCCACGATAATCTATACAGGGTCGTAATGACCCATCTTTCTTCTTAACAAAAAAGAACCCCGCTCCAGCGGGAGAAGTGGAAGGTCGAATAAAACCACGATGGAGATTCTCCTTGATATAATCAGATGTTGCTTGGGTCTCTGGTAGCGAGAGATGATACACACAACCCCTAGGTGGGTTCTTGCCAGGTTGTAAATCAATCGGACAATCCCACGCCTGATGGGGCGGAAGGCATTCAGACTGGATTTTATCGAACACATCAGCGAAGGAAGCATACTGTGGAGGAAGACCCAGCGGACATGGTGTAATAGAAGCTTGATTAATTTTGAGTGGAACAACTTGATACAGACATCTATGACGACAATCCAGACCCCAGGAAGTGACTTGAGGGGTGTTCCAGTCAATCTGAGGAGAATGAAGTTGAAGCCATGGAAGGCCAAGTACAATGGGACTGGTGGTAACAGGAAGGACCAGCAAGGAAATTTTCTCCTGGTGTAAGGCTCCAATTTGAAGGGACAATGGAGTCGTATATTGAGTGATGAGTCCATTAATTATGCGAGAACCATCGATAGCAGTGGCAGCGATAGCTGCTTTTAAAGGAATCACTGGTAGGGACCATTGATTCACTAGAGTACTAGAGATAAAGTTTCCAGCAGCTCCAGAGTCTAGAAGCGCTTGAGACATAAATGACTTGGTAGCAAAGGAAACGGTAACATCAAAAGCACAGATTTTAGAATCCATAGAACATGGAGAGGACTCCAGGGACCCTAACCTTACCTCTCCAGAACTGGTTAGGGCCTGGCATTTCCCGACCTTCTAGGGCATGAGTTCAGCATGTGAGTAGAGTCAGCGCAATAGATGCAGAGGCTATTTTTCACTCGTCGCTCCCTCTCTTCAGATGTTAGTTTAGAACGTCCTACCTCCATGGGTTCCACTGGAGGTGGAAGATGACGAACTTGAGATTCTGAGCGAACAGGCGCTTTGGAAGAAGTTACTCTTTCGGAATCTCTCACGAAATCTCATGTCTACACGGTGGCATAGAGAAATCAAGTCGTCCAAGGAGGAGGGTAACTCTTGTGAGGTCAGTGCGTCTTTGATCTTGTCGGCAAGACTCTGCCAGAAGGCAGCTATCAGCGCCTCAGTGTTCCATTGGAGCTCGGAGGCAAGAATCCGAAATTGGATGACGTACTGGGCTACTGACCGGGATCCTTGGCGTAGTCGGAGAATACTGGAAGCCACAGAGATAACACGACCAGGTTCGTCAAAAATTCTTCGAAACGTAGAAATAAACATGGCACTATCTTCCAATAAAGGGTCATTTCTTTCCCACAGAGGGGAGGCCCATGCGAGAGCCTGTCCGGAAAAAAAGAGATGAGATAGGCCACTTTAGAACGATGAGTAGAAAAGTTGTGAGGTTGAAGTTCGAAATGAATGGAACATTGGTTAAGAAAACCCCTACAGGTTTTCGGGTCTCCATCATACTTAGTGGGAGTAGGCAGGTGTAGCGTGGAAACGGTAGACACCTGGGATGGCACTGGGGAAGAAGAAGAAGGTACTGGAGGATCAACAGTAGCTGCTACATTTTGCGCAGGGATTCCTCGGGAGGCTAGAGCCTGACAACATTGGAATAACTGTTGCTGTCACCAGTTGATAATGCTTACCAGAGAGGCGGAGTTTGCACAGCGGTCCTCTGGCAGTAGGGTGAATAGTGGAACGTATATAACAGCAGATGGAGAGAGAATGCCAATGGAATAGATGAGAGTCAGTGACTTGCAGCTATACTGGTAGGAGAGTCAGCGACTTGCAGCTGTACTGGTAGGAGCGTAGAGTGGACGTGAACAGGTGAAGGAAGGTAACGGGAGAGTCAGTGGTCTGCGGATAGCAAGTTGTACCACTGCTGTGAAGGGAAGACTTGTCCAGGTGCAGGTAGGTAGCGGGAGAGTCAGTGGTCTGCGTTTAGCAAGTTGTACCACTGCTGTGATGAGGTGAGAACTTGTCCAGGTGTGGATAAGTGGAGGAGTGATAAGAGTCTATAACTGTATAAATACAATTGGAGAGCAGAGGAGCTAGTCCCAAACAGATATGCAGCGTCACAGCTAATAGTCTATAGCGGGTATGTATACCGCTGCTGAGTAGAGAGGCTTGTCCAAAGCGGATATGCAGGATAACAACTGATAGTCAATAACAAGTATGCATATCGCTGCTGAGTAGAGAAGCTTGTTCAAACAGATATGCAGCGTAACGGCTAATAGTCTATAGCGGGTATGGATACCGCTGCTGAGTAGAGAAGCTTGTCCAAAGCGGATATGCAGGATAACAGCTGATAGTCAATAACAAGTATGCATACCGCTGCTGAGTAGAGAAGCTTGTCCAACGAGGATATGCAGGCACAGCAGGAGAGCTGAGAGACAGTAGCGGGTATGGGAACCGCAGGTGAGCAGAGCAGATAATCCAGCAGACAGCTGAAGACATGAGCAGGACACAGGAGTCAGTAGCGGGTATGGGAACCGCCGATGAGTAGAGCAGGTAATCCAGCAGACAGCTGAAGACATGAGCAGGACACAGGAGTCAGTAGCGGGTATGGGAACCGCCGATGAGCAGAGCAGGTAATCCAGCAGGAAATTGAAGATACGAGCAGGACACAGGAGTCAGTAGCGGGTATGGGAACGGTCGATGAGCAGAGCAGGTAATCCAGCAGGAAACTGAAGATACGAGCAGGACACAGGAGACACCTTCAGAGACTCACAGGGAATGAGACTCAAGATCAGGCAACGATACAATGGCCACAGGTGCCTTAAATAGGGAGAGGTGATTGATCCACCAATTAGGTTAAAAGCAAGGTCATAAGAGTTCATGGATGCTGCGCATGCGCAGTCCATCAAGATGGCGGACGGCCGCGGCTCAGGACAGGCGCCGGCAGGAAGGATAGAGAACCACGCACCAGCATAGAGACACTCACGGTCCGGTGAGTGACACCTTGTTACCCGCCCCCCCTCCCTCCCTGTTCTATCTCAGGCTTCATTAGTGTGCACCCCCCCTTGTCCCAGCTACCACATGTTCCCACCTCTACTTTCCTCCCCCCCCTGGCATTTCTGGCCCCCTTTTTCTGCTGGGACACCTGTCCCTTCATTCCTGCCCCCCTTGCCCAATATAATATTCCCTTATCCTCCGTTAGGTCTGTCCCTCATCTAGGTGCTGCGGTTGCTTCTACACAGAGTACGTTTACAGCCAGTACACTAGTGTCTGGCTCTGGGTATACCGGGGGGATCACATATTCTCTACCCGGGCGCACTCAGAATGTCACTGCAGGCAATACAGTGATGTCTGGCCCCCCTTGGGCAGGTTATATCCCTCCTTGGGTGTCGAGGTATGGGGCCAGTCAGACGCATTTCCCGGGTGTCCTTCAGCCCCCTTTTCCGGGGGAGGGGGTGGTTTCTGGCAGGATGCTGCACAGTCAAGGCTTTTCACCTTATCCTTTTGGGATATCTTGCCCTCCTTGGGGATTTCACCCAGGGTATTTTCCTCCTCCGTCTGCTTATGGTCCATATTTCTCTGGTCCCGGCTGTCCGGGTAATATTGTTGTAACCTCGAATGTTTCTTCCACAATGGCCGCAGCGGTGGTGGCAGGTTCAGAGGGGCCGCAGGTTCCCGTCTCCTCGCTTACAGTGCCTGTAGGGACTAGCGACGTGCAGTTGATGACTGGGGGGCCAGTTTCGGGGCAGGGTCAAGCGTCCTCCCCGGCGGGTCCTCGGGTCGTCCCTTGCACGGCGGCATCAGGTTCGCAGAACCAGCAAGCAGGTGCTCTTGTGGCATCTGACCGTAGTTTAAGTGAGCAGAGCGTGGCACTGTCAGCGAGAGCGAGGGCCGGGGGCTCCAGGTCGGAAGGTTATTGTTCTACCTGTCTGCAGGTGTGCCGGGGCGTGTGAGATCCGGTCGGAGGTCTGGGCGTGCTTCTTATACGGAAGCCGCATCAACGGCCACGGTGGGCCCGTCATCTGTTGTGGAAGGAGGTGGCTGTGTAATCAGTGAGCATGCCAGCAGGGGGTCTGGTTCTAGCTCAGATTTAAGTTCTTCAGCCTCAGAGAGTGAGGTTCCAGCCAGGTCTGACAGTGCAGACGCAAAGTTGGTGAGGCTCCTGAAGAGGAAATTGCAGAGTTCCCAACGTAGGGCGGAGGTTGGAGGCGGGGGGCCTCGGGAGGACAGTGGCACCTCGGGAGGTGATGTTGTGCGCTGTGCTAATACAGCGGTCCTCCATGATATCAGGAGCAGTGTGCGCAGTAAGATATGTGCTGGTCGGTTTGTGGACATGTTTGCCATCACAAAAAAGGCCAAGGATGGCTTAATAGCAGCACGGTCACGCTCTGGCGTGGGGGAGGAAGCATATCAGAGTTTTCAGAGTTGGTTGGAGGGCTTTTTTGCGTTTTTGCCGAGGCGCGACTCGGTAAGGCGGCATCGCCCATTGTATTGGTTGAGCTTGGGAAATGGCTGGGGTGGTACCCTGATAGGAGGGCTGCTGAGTTTTTATGGAATGGTTTCAATGTTGGGTTCATATTGCCAGTGACAGGTGTGGTGCAGACTGGTACGCCCCGGAATTTGAAATCGTCTTCGGAATTACCGATGGTAGTGCGCGAGAAAGTGTGTAAGGAAGTGTCGTTGGGCAGAATGTGTGGCCCCTTTTCGGTTCCCCCAATTCAGGATTTAGTTCTTTCCCTGGTGGGAGTGGTGCCAAAGAAGGAGGTGGGGAAGTTTCGGCTAATTCAGCATTTATCTCACCCGCAGGGCACATCTGTGAATGATGCGATTGCAGAGTCTGAATGTTCAGTCGGTTACCAGTCTTTTGAGGATGCCTTGTCGTTGGTGCAGCAATGTGGTGCGGGTGCGCTGTTAGCGAAATTGGACATTGAGTCGCTTTTAGGTTGTTGCCCCTGCAGCCTTCTTCACTTCGGTATATGGGTTTTCGGTTGTCAGGTGGGTTTTATGTGGATAAATGTTTACCTATGGGATGTTCGGTGTCATGTGCGTTTTTTGAATGTTTTAGCACTTTTCTCCACTGGTGTGTTGTGGCCGGGTCTGGGCATCAGAGTGTGGCCCATTATCTTGATGATTTTCTGTTCATTGGTCCAGCAGGTACGGCAGTGTGTCAGGATTTGTTGTTTTCTGCTCAGGCCCTGTTTAGAGTAATGGGAGTTCCGGTGGCAGCGGACAAGTCGGAGGGCCCGACTGTGAGGTTGTCATACCTAGGCATTGAGATTGACACGGTTGCGGGTTATTGTAGGCTTCCAGCTGAAAAGGTGGCTAAGCTGAGGGGAGTAATTGAGTCAGTTCAGGGTGAGTGTAAAGTGCAGTTAAGGCAGGTGCAGTCGCTGCTTGGTCTTTTTAATTTCACCTGTAGAGTCATTCCCATGGCGAGGGTTTTTTGTCGGAAGCTAGAGAGGGCTACGGTTGGCATTACTAAGGCAAGGCATTTTGTGAGAATGTCCAAGGAGATTAGTGATGATTTAGCTATGTGGCGTTTGTTCTTGGAAAGTTTTAATGGAGTTTGCTTGTGGCCCCTGCCTGGCGCCAATAACGTGGAGTTGCAATTGTTTACTGATGATGCTGGGTCTTCCGGGTTTGGGGCTTACCTGGATGGGGAGTGGTGTGCAGCAGCTTGGCCAGGTACTTGGCGTCAGGAGGGTCTCACGAGGAATCTCTTGCTGTTGGAGTTGTTTCCCATCATTGTAGCTATCGAGTTGTGGGGTGTTGGTTGCTTAATAGAAGTATATTGTTCTGGTGTGACAATTTGGGGGTAGTACATGCTATCAATAATCAGAGGGCCACCTCCCTGCCACCTCTGAGGCTGTTGAGACATTCGGTTTATAGATGTCTGACTCTTAACATCACTTTTAGGGCAAGGCATGTACCTGGGGTAGATAACAGTACTGCGGATGCTTTGTCTAGGTTTGATTGGAATAAGTTTCGTTTGTTAGCCCCTCATGCGAATGTGTCTGGTGTTTCATGCCCCGATTTTGTCTGGCAGATTAAAAGGCTGGCATAGAATCTGTCCTCTTTCAAACGAACGAATCTGTCCTCTTTCAAACAAACATTAAAAACCCACCTTTTCCTTAAAGCCTTCCAGTCTCATGCCTAAACTCCCACCGGTCGGCTACCTCTCTTTCTCATCCCTTCTTCCCTTCTCCCCCTTCCTCGACTCCGTCTCCGTTTCTCCCGTCTCTCCGTCTCATCCATGTGTCTGTCTGTCTTCCCCTCCCTTTAGATTGTTCGCTCCTTTGAGCAGGGCTCTCCTACCTTCTGTTTCCATCACTTTTAACTGCGCTCTCCAGCTACTCAGCTCACCTCCTCTCAGTCCCTCTGCCCTCTGTCTCCTCTCGCTTCTCTCCGCTCCCCTCAGTGACTCTCAACCTGTCATCCGTGCCCACCCTCTTGGGCCAAAGTTACCTGCCTATACTTTTCCCCTCCCTCCCTCTCTTTCATGCTGTGCCTGAGCCCCCAGAGTTATAGTGCTTACTGTTACTTGTACTGTGCTGTTTCACCTTGTACTGTGCCATTGTTTGTCCTTGTACGGCGCTACGGATACTTTGTGGCGCCCTATAAATAAAAATTAATAATAAAATAAATAATAATAGAAGAGCTTGCTAGGCGTTCGGTTGCACCTGGGACGTTGAAGAAATATCGGAAGGCTTGGTCGTCCTTGGAGGGGTTTTGTGGATCTGATGAGGCTCGAGGTAAGACGAGGCGACAGTGCATGCTTGCATATGTGTGGCATTGTTTTCAGGTGGGTAGACCTAAAACATATATGGTGTCTGCTTTGGCTGGTATTTAGTTTTTTATGCAGATTACAGGTAGTCGGGATGTTACCAAACGGGCATTGGTGCGCAAGGTTTTAAGAGGTTGGGCTAGAATTTCCCCCCCGTTAGAGGATAAACGTAGACCGATTGATAAGAGAATTTTAGTGAACCTTTTGAATGTTATCACGGTTGTGGCGACGGATGAGTTTGAGGCTGCTTTGTTTCGGCTGGCTTTCGTTATGGCTTTCTTCGGGGCTTTTAGAATAGGTGAGTTGGTAGCCTCGTCTAGGACGGCAGTTGATTCGGGCTTGCTGTTTAGGAATGTTGTGGTACAAGATGAGAGTATTGCTTGTAAAATTCATAGATCAAAGACTGATTAGGGGGAAGTGGGTAGGGGGAAGTGGGTCACTTTGCAGCGGAACCAGGATACAGCAGTTTGTCCAGTAGAATTGACGAGATTGTACAGGGATAGGTCTCCTGCTTCCGGTGGTAATTGGCTTAGGCATATTGATGGTCTTCCCCTTATGAAGTTTCAATTTTCAGCAGTATTCAAGAGTTGCGTGGTTAAGCTTGGTTTGAGTGCAGCAGACTATGGGACACATTCCTTTAGGATAGGGGCAGCTAAGGTAGCCGCGGAAGAAGGTGTGTCTGAACAGATCATTATGGCTTTGGGTAGATGGAGGTCTAAGTGTTTTAAGAGGTATGTGAGGCCAGCTGTGGCGCTATAGGCTTAGACAGGGCGATGTAGTAAGGCTGACCCATGAAGTTGTGTTGCTTACCTTGTTAAAAGGGAGCACGGAGGGTTTTGTCATTTCTTTTCTCCGGGGGCCTGATTGGCGGTGGCACCCCGGGGTTTCCGGTTCTACCTCCGCATGGGTCACCCTGCGTCTGGTATGTGGTACATTTTTTGTTTTTCCGTATTAATTATAATATGTTTTGTCACTTCATTTACATGCTGTCACTCACCGGACCGCGAGTGCCTCTGCGCTGGTGCATGGTTCTCTATCCTTCCTGCCGGCGCCTGTCCTGAGCCGCGGCCGTCCGCCATCTTGATGGACTGCGCATGTGCAGCATCCATGAACTCTTATGACCTTGCTTTTAACCTAATTGGTGGATCAATCACCTCTCCCTATTCAAGGCACCTGTGGCCATTGTATCGTTGCCTGATCTTGAGTCTCATTTCCTGTGAGTCTCTGAAGGTGTCTCCTGTGTCCTGCTCGTATCTTCAGTTTCCTGCTGGATTACCTGCTCTGCTCATCGGCCGTTCCCATACCCGCTACTGACTCCTGTGTCCTGCTCGTATCTTCAGTTTCCTGCTGGATTACCTGCTCTGCTCATCGGCGGTTCCCATACCCGCTACTGACTCCTGTGTCCTGCTCGTGTCTTCAGCTGTCTGCTGGATTACCTGCTCTACTCATCGGCGGTTCCCATACCCGCAACTGACTCCTGTGTCCTGCTCGTGTCTTCAGCTGTCTGCTGGATTACCTGCTCTGCTCATCGGCGGTTCCCATACCCACTACTGACTCCTGTGTCCTGCTCGTGTCTTCAGCTGTCTGCTGGATTACCTGCTCTGCTCACCTGCAGTTCCCATACCCACTACAGTCTCTCAGCTCTCCTGCTGTGCCTGCATATCCTCGTTGGACAAGCTTCTCTACTCAGCAGTGGTATGCATACTTGTTATTGACTATCAGCTGTTATCCTGCATATCCGCTTTGGACAAGCTTCTCTACTCAGCAGCGGTATCCATACCCGCTATAGACTATTAGCCGTTACGCTGCATATCTGTTTGAACAAGCTTCTCTACTCAGCAGCGATATGCATACTTGTTATTGACTATCAGTTGCTATCCTGCATATCCGCTTTGGACAAGCCTCTCTACTCAGCAGCGGTATACATACCCGCTATAGACTATTAGCTGTGACGCTGCATATCTGTTTGGGACTAGCTCCTCTGCTCTCCAATTGTATTTATACAGTTATAGACTCTTATCACTCTTCCACTTATCCGCACCTGGACAAGTCCTCACCTCATCACAGCAGTGGTACAACTTGCTATACGCAGACCACTGACTCTCCCGCTACCTACCTACACCTGGACAAGTCTTTCCTTCACAGCAGTGGTACAACTTGCTATACGCAGACCACTGACTCTCCCGCTACCTACCTGCACCTGGACAAGTCTTCTCATCACAGCAGTGGTACAACTTGCTATACGCAGACCACTGACTCTCCCGCTACCTACCTGCACCTGGACAAGTCTTCCTTTCACAGCAGTGGTACAACTTGCTATCCGCAGACCACTGACTCTCCCATTACCTTCCTTCACCTGTTCACTTCCACTCTACTCTCCTACCAGTACAGCTGCAAGTCGCTGACTCTCCTACCAGTATAGCTGCAAGTCACTGACTCTCATCTATTCCATTGGCATTCTTTCTCCATCTGCTGTTATATACGTTCCTACTATTCACCCTACTGCCAGAGGACCGCTGTGTAAACCCTGCCCCTCTGGTAAGCATTATCAAATGGTGAATCCTGGGCAGAACTCCTAGTGCCCGTGACACATGCATTATTACTCCATGTTGCAGGTGCACGTCAGGATGGGAGGAATATTTGGTTGGTCGGCCATTCATTTATTTTTTGGACCGGTAAGAGTGGCCCTGCTCATGATTTGAGCAAATTCTCCCGGGCAGAGTCAATAAGATGGATAGGTGTTAGGGGAATGCTTTGGGCGTCTCTGTTGAATATCCTCAAAGACAACGAGAGTAGGTTTGGGCGCCCTTCAGAGCTTATTATTCACCTTGGGGGGAATGACCTGGGTAAGTGGTCCAGTTTAGAGCTCATTGAGCAGATAAAATCCGATGTCGGGGCCATTAAGTTGCATTGGCCAACAGTTCGGGTGGTATGGTCCGACATTATCCCTAGGCGTAATTGGAGAAAGCTCGTGGAAAGGTAAATCGGGCGGTGCGAAAGACCTTTCAGGAAGTGGGCGGTGGTTGCATCAGTTATCCTTCCATAAGGGCTGTGTTGACGCCGTACTATAGGTCCGATGGTGTACATTTGTCTGATTTGGGTATGGCATACTTTATAGAGCAGATATTTGGTTTTCTTGTTTGGCTATGAGAGGTCAGTTGGTGGCGGGCTGCGGTTCCTGGTGGGGAACCTTAGCTGTGGCGGTAAGCAGCCCAATCAGCGGCCATTTTGTTACATTTAAGGAGTAGAAGGCACTCTCCCCTTAAATGGATTGGGCAATAAGTCAGAATAGCCCTTCGGGGTTTAAGGGGCTCCGCTTAGGCAGGCGGGCCTCAGCTAATATGCCAAACAGGGGAGTTTGGCTTTTTACGCCTGGTTGGGTCCAAATTAGTTTGGACGGAATTTACATCTGGTAGGTGTGGCCTGGATGCTGATTGGTCTGTTTATATTGGCCACCAATTTTCCCCAGCAGGTTCGCATTCAATAAATTCCTGATCTTTCAAACGCCAATTCAAGTCTCTGTGTTTTTATTATAGTTTGCAAGTTTACTCTGGTAAAGGTAAAAAATGGTATTGTATGTGGTCCACCATAAGCGGTTTATAGTTTTTAATAATATATAAACCTCCCCATTTTGGGGGCTATGTAAGAAGCGGTGAAGAGCCAAAATCCCTGCGTAAACACTGGCAAAATGCACTTTTGCCTCATTTTGCTATTTAACAAAGGGTTAATGCCGGAGACATAATATTACAAAATCAGGATATATGCAAATATGTTAATCATCAATGTGTAAGACAACTGTCTTCTTGTTATGTAAATACCGATTCTTTATATATGTGTGATTCTGTGTACACAGGTTTGTTTGTAAACATGTGGATGTAATTGATTTCAGCTCTGATGCTAATTAGCATTTCAGATGAATTTTCCTTATATAACCACAGTAATTGACAACACCCATTTCATTCCTCTGATGAAGTCATCACACTGCGGTGTAAAGTGTAAGGTAATTTAATGTAAATGCTACAATTGACTCAAGAGCCATTGTGAGTTTTGCTGATTTGCCGGTTGTATTCTGTATGAAGCGCGATATCTTTGAGTAATACCAGCACTGTTTAAATTGATTACCATTTTACCTCTTGTGAGGATAGGTGTGAATATCTTACCAAGCACCGATGGGAGAACTGAAGGAGCCAGCATCTTGAAGCTCTTGGATTGTGCAAGATTTAACTTTGCTAATAATGAGGTTCAATTGTTGGATATTTCAGGGAAATATATATATATATATATATATATATATATATTGTAACAAAGGGAGGCATGTTTCTGACAAGAGGCAGAGAAAGTATACAAACAGAATAAAACATTGGGTTTTATGCACCTAGGTGGAGATTAAACCAGGTAAAAACGTATGTGTAGTTTAAAGTTTGTTAACTTACATGATTTCCTCTCAGCAAACAGACAGGGTGTGGCTGTGCAAACAGAGCCACTGATGGGTGTTTTCTTTTAAAGAGAAGGTGGGTGTGTCACCTGTCCATCAAGCTAAGGCTGGGGGAGGAGTAACATGTATAAAAGCTTGTTTGTGCCATTTGTTCAGGGAGATCAACGCTGGGGAAGCTGGCTGGTCTTGAGAGAGCTGAGCTATGTCTAGCTAGCGTTTAGGGTCTCCAAGAAATGCTGTGAAATCTGTACGGTGTCAAAACATTTACCATCCTGACAATAAAACTACATAAAAAGGAAGAAGTTGTTCGCGTGTGCTTCTGCAGTAGCGGGCTCTTGCCACAATATATATAGTGAACTTTTAACCCACCACCATTTTTATTACCTAGGAGTGTGTCTTTTACATCAATCTATCCACTCCAAAGTATTCATTGTTTCAGTGAAATAGCCACAAAGAACTTGTAAACTGCTAGCTAGCAATGCTCATATGATTGTTTATATTTCTAAAAATATCTTTTAGAGTTTAATAAAGCAATGTATAATACATTCAAGTTTTTTTATTTTTAGAAGTAACAAAATGGCGCTGTGTATATATATATATATATATATATATACACACACTAGTTGAAGTACCCGGCATTTCCCGTGTTTAAATCTTCAAGTTATTAAGTTATCAATGAGTTGGGTGTAACTTTCAACATTTTAAAAATACTTAGTAGCTTAGAAGCTCTTCCAACACACCCAGTAGGTGGCTGCCCAGTTTTTGTTTTTATATTGAATGTTATTCAAATCCATCCAGTGGAAGGCCCAGAACAGGCTCCCCAGGTTAAAGTTATGCCCAGCATATACCAACAGGAGGTCCAGCTGGGACCCAAAACCTCTTAAGACCTGGCCAGGATCAAACTGGACCACTTCACATTGGTTTCATCCCAATCGTTACGGGAGTGTCCGCATGGAGAGCCGGACAAACAAACCAAATCCATCCAGTGGAATGTCCAGAACAGGCTCCCCGGGTCAAAGCTCTGCACAGTGTACACCAATGGGAGGTCTGATTGGGACCTGAAACCTCCTTAAACCTGGCCAGCTTCCTACAGGACCACCTTGCATTGGTTTCATGCCAATCACTGCAGGGTTGCCCGAATGTATAACCGGTTAGACAAACAAACCAGGTATTTGGGTGATGGGAGAACCTCCATTACAGAATATTTTGCCATTTGATCACAGGGCTCAGAGGCTTAAAAAAAGCATTGGGGGAGGTGCCTGACATCATTTCCGTTACATATTTTAATCTCCCATAAAACTTTTCTCAAGGTGCTGGCAAGAAAGCTTTAATTCAAAATGCACACTGTATTGCTTTTATAGTGTGTACTTCTAGGGGCAAATTCAATTAGCCACAGAGTGCCTCTGGAACAGTCACGAAGACACTCTGAGGCCATGTAACATTGCAGATTTCATAGAGGTGCGAGGAGAAACCCGCGATGTTGAGGTACCATAGTATCTGCAAATGTGCGCAGCCGTGGATAATTGAATATGCCCCTTAAATTTTAACATTGCACTTTATAATCATACTGTATATATAATTTGATTTATTAATATATAAATATCTCAATTAATATAATACATAAACACATATATCTACAACATCATCATTCTGAATTCTGTAACAAAAAAATTCCAACTCCGACTCACCAGGAATAGTGACAGTGAAGATCTCACTATGTTCTCTAAGTACGTCATTTTCATAGGATAGAATAGTAATTGTAAAATTCTGACCATCCACCACCGACCCATCCTTCAGTATAATGGTGCAGTTGTGTTGGTGGAACACCAGGTGATTTTGGTAACCATTTAGGGTTTGTAGTTTTTCATCATATGTTGCAATTTTCTGACCACCAGTAGAGATGTCAAAAAAACTGGAATTACATAGTTCCTTCATGTACATATGGAAATCAGAGCTGGTTTCCCGAGCAAAAGCACCCGAGTCTGCAAAGAGAATACAAAAAATAAGGCATTTACCTGAGATGATTCTTTTATTCTGAATTGTTATGTTGGCAGACAGGGTGCCCAGCCGGTCAGTGCAGGGTAATAATCTGTTCCTCCTGATAACCTGACCGATCCACCTTTTCCTTTCCTTTCCCCGCTGTTCCACCCCTTACCGCCCATCCACGTGGTCCAGCTCCCCCTCCATCCTTCAGCACACATGGGGCTGATGTCAGCTTTCCCAGTGTGGAAGCAGGCAGAGGGGTTTGGCTCTAACAGCATTCAAGTGTCTATATTGCAGGTAAGTGAGGTGGTTGGGTATTATTAATATTATTATTATTCTTTATTTATATGGTGCCACAAGGTTTGGCAGCACCGTACAGAATACAAAATACAGTACAAACAGTAGACTATAAAGCAGCGGTTCCCAAAGTGTGTGCCGCGGATCCCATGGGTGCTGCGGCGCTGTCACAGGGGTGCCGAGGGCAAGCCAGAAAAACCCCCACAAAAAAAACCCCAAAACTTACCAATCTGCGCGGCGCCCGCTGACAGCTGCGTGAAAGAGGAGAATGCTCGGTCCCGGGCGCCGTGCGGATTGGTAAGTTTTGTTTTTTCTTTGGCTGGCCACTGCAGAGGGGGCAGCGTGACAAGGGGCAGAGGGGGCAACGTGACAAGGGGCAGA
This sequence comes from Mixophyes fleayi, assembly GCF_038048845.1. Taxonomy (NCBI): domain Eukaryota; kingdom Metazoa; phylum Chordata; class Amphibia; order Anura; family Limnodynastidae; genus Mixophyes; species Mixophyes fleayi. The sequence continues at coordinate 5,943,615 of NC_134402.1, forward strand.
GGGGGCAGCGTGAGTGGATGCAGAGGGGGCAGAGTGAGAGGGGGCAGCGTATGTGGAGATGAAGGAGGGCACAGTGTGAGTTAGCTGTCAATTATTCTTTGACAGAAATAGAATTGAAAAAAATATATAAAAATATTCTTTTCCCTTGGATTTATGTGTATTATTTTTGCATACAACTAGATATGTATTTCTGTCCTGACCTAAATACTTATTACTTTTTCTTGACCCAACTACTTCTAAAATAGGACTGCTCTGTAATTATTTTGGAGGGGTGCCTTGAAAAAATTATGGAGACTCTAAGGGGGGTATTCAATTGTTAGCGTTAACGGGAAAAAACAAGCGCTCCAAAAATATTACCATTTATATGGTAATATTGCATGAGAAAAGCGTTAATACGGTAGTTTACTCGCGGAATTTCAGCTCGCCGCTCAGTTAATTACCGTATTAACGCTAAGATTTTTTGAGCACTCGTTTCTCCCCGTTAACGCTAACAATTGAATACCCCCCTAAGGGTGCCGCGAACTACAAAAGTTTGGGAACCACTGCTATAAAGGGTACAACAGTGCAGAGTAAAGCAAGTATAACCAAGACTTCAAAAGCTCCAAGCAGAGCAAGTACAGTGACGTAAGAGAAGAGGAAACGGTATTGAGACAGAAGGGAAGACGGCCTTGCTTGTAAGAGCTTACTTACTAAGGGAAGGGGAAACAGACAGCAGGCACGACAGGAGTCAGTGGAGGAAATTAAGCACAAGAGGAGACAGGGAAGTGGGAGGTGAGAAGTACAAGGATGGAGAGGGTTAGGTGAATGGCTGGTAGGCTCTGAGGAACAGGTTTTGAGAGCCTGTTTGAAGGTGACAGACGGATGGAGGGAGGGAGATCGTTCCAGTGGAGGATGCAGCACAGAAGAAGTCTTGTTTTCTGGTTTCTGGCCTGGGATGAGGTAATTTATGCGGAGGAGAGATGCCGGTCATTGGTCAAACTCAGGGAACGGCGTGAGTGTGGATGGAGAGGAGGTTAGAGATATAAGGGGCAGTGGAGTGGGAGAGTGCCTTGTAGGTGATGTTGAGGAGTTTAAAGAGGATTCTGTAGGGGAAAGGGAGCCAGTGTAAGGAAAGGCAGAGGGGGGAGACAGAGGATGAGCAGTGTGAGAGAAAGATAAGTCTCGCAGCTGCATGGAGATTAGAGCAAAGGGTGGTGAGATGGGAGTAAGGGAGGTTGGTGTGGAGAAGATTACAGTAATCGAGGCGGGAAATAATGAGAGCATGGATGATGGTTTTGTTGGCATCCTGAGAGAGTTAGGCCAGATGTGGACAATATTCCGTAGTTGGAAGCGACATGATTGGGCAAGAAATTGAATGTGGGTGTATTAATGTAATGTAGCTGAGGTATTAATGTAATGTTGGGGGTGGTGGCTCCATTTATATAATGTAGGGGCTACTGTGGGACATTAGTATGATACGGGGTCTTTTGAGTGATATTAATTTAATGTAGAGTACAGGCTATTAATTAATTGTAGGTGCTAATAATGCATTGTGGCATCTTGCATTAGCATGGGTGCTAATAATTTAATGCCTTGAGCTGGATGAGGGAAGGGAAAACCCAACATCTCAGGATCTGAATTAAGTAGCAACTGAACTAAGGACATCAGAACCAGCACCAGGTAATCAAAACAGGAACAGGTAGGAGTGAGTAGCAGTCTGCCGACTATCAGGATTCTTGCAGGACAGTCACAATTTTCGGGTACTTTGTCCTGACTGCGGAGACATTTGTTCCCACTACATGCTGCTCTGCTTGTAATGGGGGAGATGTTTGGATCAGCGGTGCACACAGCATTGCTGGAACCATTAAATGGGAAGGGGCAGGTTTGGGGGTGATCTAGGGGGTGATCTAAAGTGACAACCACTACCATTGCATGCTGGCTATACCACACCACCTAACATGTCTGCCCTCACCTTTGGGACAAGGAGCGTGGGCATGACAAAATGGGGGCATGACCACACCCCCAGAGGGTTGCCTAGTGCTGTAAGGCGCTAGTTTGGCCATTCCATACATCCCTTCCCCCAACATTCCCACCCATGGGACAGAGCCCTAAGATCGGGACTGTCCCACTGAAATCAGAACAGTTGGGAGGTATGCTGTACCCACTCGGCATTCAAGGTTTGTGCATGAAGAGCCCCATCTTATGCTGATGTGGCCCGTCCCACTTTGAGCCTAACTACAACATGAGTCAGCCTTCAGAATACATTCCAGGAATTTAAGATCCCAATCTGGCTCTGTGCAGGTACAACCAGATACCTGCTAAGTAGTCAAGAAATACTTTAGATCTTGGAGCCCAAGTCCTATGTAGTGTTGTCTTGGGAGTTCCATGGAAAGTGAAAACAACAATATAGATTAAAAGTAAGAACATGGGTACAAAAATATAGAATTAATAAAAAAATTACTAGTGACAAAAATAAGAGAGATGGGAGATTGTGGGGTAAATGTATCAAGTTGAGTGTTTTGTGGCAGGTTTGAAAAACCAATCATCTTCTAGCTATCATTTATATAGTACATTCTTCTAAATGATAGCTAGAATCTGATTGGTTGCTATATGCAACATCTCCACTTTTCAAACCTGCCGGAAAACTCTCCGCTTGATACATTTACCACCGTGTGTTCTTTATGTTTTGTTAGTGGACATACTGGTAAGTCAGAGACACTGGTGTAACATATTTAAACGCCAATAAACATTTTAACCATTTATTATTTTTAACTCATGTTTTACCAACTAGGCTGGACTGACAATGAGATAACTTTGGAACTACTCGCTGGCAGTATTAGTTGCCAGACCTAAGCTCTAAAACTAGGGGTGAGCACCGGCCACTTTTAGTGTTTTGGGTTTTGGGTTCTGATTAGCTTGAGGTTTTGGGTTCTGATTTGTTTTGCCAAAACACCTGACAAAAGGTTTTGGTTCTGATTTAGGGTTTTGGGTTCTGATTTATGTTTAAAAAAGCATAAAAAGCACTAAAATCCAGTTTTTTGTTTTTTTTTTACACTCCTACGCTATTATTAACCTCAATAACATTCAATAACAATCATTTCCACTAATTTCCAGTCTAATCTGAACACCTCACACCTCACAATATTGTTTTTAGTCCAAAACGTTGCATCGAGGTAGCTTTCTGGACTGCGTAGTGGAGTGGCCCCGGTACCAAATTGGCACCGGGGCCACAATACCATCTCCAACTGGTCTCAATTCCACTGCACATATGGCTGCTCCTCCATCCTCTGCAGCATATAGAGGGTGGAGTTCTAGCGTGTCAATACCTCTTGTTTTCGATCATGACAGTGCATTTTAATTATTTTTGGAATTGGCCCCAACACTGAATGTAGTTTAATATCTGATACGCAGCTATCTGGACTGCGTAGTGGAGTGGCCCCGGTACCCAATTTGGCACCGGGGCCACAATACCTCCTCCAACTGGTCTCAATTCCACTGCACAGATGTCTGCTCCTACATCCTCCAACTGGTCTAAATTCCACTGCACAGATGGCGGACACCGGATGGACGTCTAACACCAACATAGCTGTTAAGGCCGCAGTTCCTCTTTTTTGGGACTACAGAAATAATGAACATAGTAATAGAAATGGCAGTTCCTCTTTTTGGGAACTACAGAAACAATGAATATAGTAATAGAACTGGCAGTTCCTATTTTTTGGAACTACACAAACAATGACCGTAGTAATAGAACTGGCAGTTCCTCTTTTTTGGGACTGCACAAACAATTAACGTAGTAATAGAAATGGCAGTTCCTCTTTTTTGGAACTATAAAAACAAAGAACATAGTAATAGAAATGGCAGTTCCTCTTTTTTGGAACTACAGAAACAAAGAACGTAGTAATAGAAATGGCAGTTCCTCTTTTTTGGAACTATAAAAACAAAGAACATAGTAATAGAAATGGCAGTTCCTCTTTTTTGGAACTACACAAACAATGACCGTAGTAATAGAACTGGCAGTTCCTATTTTTTGGGAACTAAGGAAACAATGAACATAGTAATAGAACTGGCAGTTCCTATTTTTTTGGAACTACACAAACAATGACCGTAGTAATAGAACTGGCAGTTCCTATTTTTTGGGAACTACAGAAACAATGAACGTAGTAATAGAACTGGCAGTTCCTATTTTTTGGAACTACACAAACAATGACCGTAGTAATAGAACTGGCAGTTCCTATTTTTTGGAACTACAGAAAGAATGAACGTAGTAATAGAACTGGCAGTTCCTATTTTTTGGAACTACACAAACAATGACCGTAGTAATAGAACTGGCAGTTCCTATTTTTTGGGAACTACAGAAACAATGAACATAGTAATAGAACTGGCAGTTCCTATTTTTTGGAACTACAGAAAGAATGAACGTAGTAATAGAACTGGCAGTTCCTATTTTTTGGAACTACACAAACAATGACCGTAGTAATAGAACTGGCAGTTCCTATTTTTTGGAACTACACAAACAATGACCGTAGTAATAGAACTGGCAGTTCCTATATTTTGGAACTACACAAACAATGACCGTAGTAATAGAACTGGCAGTTCCTATTTTTTGGAACTACAGAAATAATGAACATAGTAATAGAAATGGCAGGTCCTCTTTTTTTGGACTGCAAGAATATATTGCTCTATAATATTTTTTATACTTTTTCAATTATTTTTTTATATTTTTTAATCTTTTTTTTTTTTATATTTTTTAGAGATTTTTTTTTTTAAAAGATTTTTGGCTGATTAACAAATTGCTATGGACTTATCATAAACAAATACAGGACAAAAGCACCACTGGACTCAGCAGCACAGACACTGGCCAAAGCACCACTGGAATCAGCAGGACAGAGCACTGGAAAAAGTACTACCGGACTCAGCAGGACAAAGCACCACTTTAGTAAAGTTATCAGAAGGACAGAGCACATCAACCTCCCTCTTCAGTAACCACAGGGAGAATGAAGATGGCGGCCGCGAGCGGGGCATTTACGAGATCTCGATAGGACACGTCAACCAACACTGGCTTTGTGCTATACATTTAGTGGCATTCGTCTTGTAGCTTCCACCATTTGGTGGAGAAAAACATTTTTAGGAGCACTTTGTCCAGCCCACGTTCACGTCACATGTAATACATACAGTCCAGATGTGACCTCACTCTCAGGACTCATGTAATACATACAGTCCAGATGTCCTCTCAGTCTCAGGACTCATGTAATACAGACAGTCCCGATATCCTCTCACTCTCAGGACACATGTAATATAGACAGTCCCGGTGTCCCCTCACTCTCAGGACACATGTAATATAGTCCCCATGTCCCCTCACTCTCAGGACACATGTAATATAGTCCCCATGTCCCCTCACTCTCAGGACACATGTAATATCGTCCCCATGTCCCCTCACTCTCAGGACACATGTAATACAGACAGTCCCGATGTCCCCTCACTCTCAGGACACATATAATACAGACAGCCCCGATGTCCCATCACTCTCAGGACACATGTAATTCAGACAGTCCCGATGTCCCCTCACACTCAGGACACATGTAATCCAGACAGTCCCGATGTCCCCTCACTCTCAGGACACATGTAATATAGTCCCCATGTCCCCTCACTCTCAGGACACATGTAATACAGACAGTCCCGATGTCCCCTCACTCTTAGGACACATGTAATACAGACAGTCCCTGTGTCCCCTCACTCTCAGGGCACATGTTATACAGACAGTCCCGGTGTCCCCTCACTCTCAGGAAGCATGTAATACAGACAGTCCCTGTGTCCCCTCACTCTCAGGGCACATGTTATACAGACAGTCCCGGTGTCCCCTCACTCTCAGGACACATGCAATACAGACAGTCCCTGTGTCCCCTCACTCTCAGGGCACATGTTATACAGACAGTCCCGGTGTCCCCTCACTCTCAGGAAGCATGTAATACAGACAGTCCAGCTGTCCCCTCACTCTCAGGACACATGTAATACAGACAGTCCCGGTGTCCCCTCACTCTCAGGGCACATGTAATACAGACAGGCCCAGTGTCCCCTCACTCTCAGGACACATGTAATACAGACAGTCCCTGTGTCCCCTCACTCTCAGGACATATGTAATATAGGCCCCATGTCCCCTCACTCTCAGGACACATGTAATATAGTCCCCATGTCCTCTCTTATACTGGACACTACTTTAGGAGAAAAATTATTTAATGGACGGGGTGGTTCTAACATGTCAGGAGGTCAGACGTTTATGTGACACACACTTTTTCACAGTGTCTTCTCCACACACAGGTACGGTTCTAGTTTAGAGGCTTATAGCAAAATAAAAGGGAGTAGGGTGGACCTTGAGATGTGCATCAGAAACGAGGGCCTGTTTTTATACAACACTTTGTCCTGTACATAAGATATTTTCAGTCAGTAGACGACGATACAGGCTCCGGACTTTCCCCTTCCTGAGTTACGCTGCACACACATAATTAGTGCACAGATCACACAATTCCCGACCGTTTGTTTAGATATCACATTAGTGTGTAAGCTCCTATGATCATGTTTTATTGTACCAAACACATCGCATCTGTTGATTGGTTTTCTAAACTTCCTAAAAATCATGATCAACGTTGCAATGATGTGTTTTCAGCAGATGTTTATAGAGATAAAGATCACCGATCTGATGGTAAATTGTGTAGGAGTGTACTATCAGTTACAGAGGTTGCCTCTAAAGTAAGACTACATACGTTTGTACCCATGTATATTGTATTCCCTGACTACAGTCTCACATAACATGCACATTAATACTCCTGGGGTAAATGTTTTAATTTCCAATCTTTGCAAGTCAACGCTATTCTGTGAGTTTGCAGAGAAAATTTAAAGCGGCAATGGCTTTAAAGGCAAAACAATGCCTTATTTTTACCTTTACAATTTACCTTAGATTTATCTGTAAAACTGTATATTATATGTTCTGTACATTGCTGTGTATATAAATATTACAGATTATTGTTATATAGCCAGCATTATAATAAAATGCTAAGCCTAAAACCTGCTCTGTGTGGTGTTTATAGATCTGTGCAAGCACCAAATTCACCTCCTCACCCTGTTATTCTCCTATTGGCACTACGTCACTATCCCTGTCACCCCTACAGAGGTCTGCAAGGAGAAAAACTATGAAATTTGCATAAAATTTACTAATCCTGTTAACTAATAACATAAACTGATAGTCAGGGGGCCTGTGAGTAAAGCATACACAGTAATCAGGGGAAGATGAGCCTGTGGTCACTGGTAGAAGAATTGAAGTCGGTGGCTGCTGCAACAAAGTAACACAATGACTATAAACAGACTGTTTCCCTGTACCCCATAGTTGTATCAATATTCTGAACTATGAAACATTTTATCACATGAAAAAAGGTTATAAAGCACTGGTGTAGTTTATGTCACATCTGTAGCATGAAATGCTGAAAGAAATGACGGAGGAGATGAGTGAATAATATAAAGTAAGAAGAGAAATTATTATCATTTTATTTATATATCGCCTACATATTACACAGTGCAGTACAGAGAATATCCGTCCCTGTCTCACTGGAGTCTACAGTCCAAATTCCCTAACACACCCCCACATAAATGTGCAATTTGGTTTTGGACTGCGGAAGGAAACCCTCTTCAGATCATATAAATTGAATGGATAGAAATGAAAGTGTAATAACTACAATATCACAATGAATAGTATAATAGTATAGTGAATAGTATAATAGTATAATGAAGTAGAGGAAGCTCTCACCTGATATTGTGCCCAGCAGGATTAAGACCAGAAACATCTTGATGCTATAAGCTGCTATAAATTATTGTGCCTATCTGTGAGTGACTCTGCTGTGCAGAGTTGGCTATTGTCACGTGTTCATTTACTCCGCCCATCAAACACTTTCCTCGAAGCAACTTACTAGACTGGTTACTGCTCACAGTAACATTCCTGGCAGCACACAGCATCTATAGTAACTAACTTTAATCAATGCGTAGACAGAAAAAGAAGTAGAAGGGATAGGAGCCTGATAGTGTAGTATGGTTAAAAACACATTTGTTCCACCTAGAGATGTTCACTGACCCCCATTCTGGTTTTGGTTTTGGTTTTGGATCTGGATTAACTTTGTGTTTTGGTTTTGGTGAAATGGCGCTGAATCGCCGTGGAGGGCGGTACTTATAGACTCAAAAACTTGCGAGATCCGACGGCGTAACAATGATGTTTTGCCTCGTTTTCAATTCTGAGGTGCGCAATAGTATCGAGCCGGCACGGTACTCGGATCTTCTAAGTTCGGGTGTGTTCGGTTCTCGGGGAACCGAGCCTGAGCATCTCTAGTTTCACCAAACTAAAGTTACATATGCGTACCACATGGATACCAGTGTGAGCACATATCAGCAGATCAATCTTGCAGGTCCAGTCTGATGCATTCTTAAATATATATATATATATGTTATCATCTCATGGAAAAAGAAGAAAACCGCACAATAATGTAGCAATATCCAATCTGGATCCCACCACCACACTGCACACTCCACTTGTGTTTATGCGTACCAATAATATAATAACAGGCTTATCTGTATCTTTCAATCTTGCTGGATCCTCATTGGTGTCCCCCTGGCACTTTCAAACAGAGCAAAATAAGCCACATATGGTGTAGTATATTCTTAAAAAGGACACTTTAATAACACAATAAGATTGCACTCACATTATAACACATAAAATTGGCATATCTGTATGTAAGGTGGTACACCAAAGGCATTCCTTTCAAACAGCGATATCACGATAAAAAGGTTCCCAACAATGTCTAAAAACACGGACACAGATGGTAAGCAGTCCGCACAGAGTCCTCAACGCGTTTCGTCTTTTAAACAAGAATTTTTCAGGAGATATATAAGTATATAATGAGACAGCGCTCTTATAGTGTGCAGGGCCATCTTGCGCATGCGCATTTAAAAACTGACACTTATTGCGCATGCGTCAGATCGCGGGAGATGCAAGGGTGTAAATCATCATACATCCTCGCATCTCTCCGCATACATGCGCAACTCACGTATAATCGCATGAGTTCACAGTACAATAAAAACTATCATAAGTTCCACACAACCAGAAATCCTCTAGCCGCCATTTTGCTTATTGGCAAACTCTGTATAGATATATAAACAGATAAGGGCAAATCAATAGAACTTAAAAGCATATTAGTTGTGCAGCTTTGCTAGTACATATGACATGCTTGCAACTAATATTATAACACAAATATACACATATACAGATACACACACACACACACACACACACACACACACACACACATATATATATATATATATATATATATATATATATATATGTATATATACAATATACACAATTTAAAATATAAAATATCTGAAAGTACATACATATCAAATACAATATATATATATATCATCTAAATTGTACCTTTCAAAAAAAAGAAAATCATTAAATAAATTGTAAAAAATCCTTTTATAAAACTTATTTTTTAAAATCTCTCTTAAAAAAAAATCTCTTTTTTCAAAAAGGGGCAATTTCATAGCCTTCAATCAGTCCCCTTGGGGCTAGAGTGCCAAGTTCAAAAATCCAATACATCTCCCTTTGTGCCAATTTTTTTCGGAGATCTCCACCCCTTGTGCCTAAAGTGACGTGTTCAATTGTCTTAAACAGAATCTGTCTGGGGTCCGAGTTATGCTTCTGAGCTAAATGTTTAGGTACTGTATGACTCTCCACCTTGTGTTTAATATTCCTGATGTTTTTTTGAGTTCGGAGTTTTAAATCTGAATGTGCAGCTAACCACAGGATGTGATGACATAATATGTCTGTATTGCAAAAGGAACACGTCCATTAAGGTTTCTTAATCATCGTAATTTCATTGCTTTTTGGCATTTGAGTGGAAGAGTTTCAATCGTTTTCTTAAATTTTAGATGGTGTGTAAGGAACCTTAATCGGAGATGTTAAACCGTAAGGTTTTTTTGTTTATGGAATTTCATGGCGTTTTGTAAAGTGAAAATATTAATAAACCTAGAATTTCCCTGCAGATAAGAATCACTTGGCCCATCTAGTTTTCACTATTTTTTTTAATCTCTATTAAACAAGAGTTTTTATATTGCTCTATTATATTACCCTATACCACCTCCGTTGCATGCCTATCCCACCTATCCCCTACCATTTTGATAAGTAATTTTTCCTCAGATTTCCAGTGCATGTCTCTCACACATACCACACTGCCCACCAGCTTTGTGATGCACACATGTCACCACCAAGTGTACCAGCTTTATTTTCATGTCACCTGCTGTGTACCAGTCTCTCTCACATGTAATCTTCCTGCGGACCAGTTCTATTTTCACTTGTCATCCCCTTTGCACCAATGTTTCTTTTAAAAAATGATACTCCCTTTGCATCAACGTGTCCTTCAAACGTCACTCCATGCGCCCCAGCTTTTGTCACATATCACACATGTATATATATTCTGGTAGGTAGTGATGGGATACAGTATGTATTTATGCATGTTCTGCCAGGCAGTGGTGGGATGCAGCATGTATGTCTGTTCTAGTAGGCAATGGTGGGGTACAGAGCCGTAACGACGGCGGTGCGGGCGGTGCGACCGCCCCGGGCGCAAGCCCAAGTGGGCGCAGCCACCCGATACCTGACTCCGTGCCCAGAGGAATCGCCGCTCTAATTCAGCTCCCCTACAAGCAACAATCCATTCCCGGCAATGCAGTGAAACGCATGTGAAAGCAGGAAGTTCGGCATTTGGAACGCATTTGCGTTCTAAATGCCGAACTTCCTGTTGTTGGAACGCACATGCGTTCCACTGCATTGCCGGGAATGGATTGTTGCTTGTAGGGGAGTTGAATTAGAGCGGCGATTCCTCTGGGCACGAAGGTAGGTATCAGGCGGCTGCACTCCCTTGGGCCAAGTATCCTGGCAGAGTGTCAGTTTGGACATGTTTTATATGCAGGTGTGATACCTGTTGATTATAATATGAAGAGACCCTAATGTCCTGCCATTTGTAGCAGCCACTACTATTACTTTTTATATCTAAGCTTTGCCAGTGCAGCTCATACATACAGTACTCTTTATACCACCTTCTTTATAACATCGCTCTTGTTTACCATCAGGTTTATTCTCCACACAAAAGTACATTCAAATATATTATGTCCAGTATACACCAACTTTCTATACCAGCAGTTTTGTCTATATATTTAGTGGGAATTATATGGAGCACTTTATAATGTGTACTGTATGTAGTATTTGTAGGGTATGTACAAACATAAACATGAATATTTTGGTGAAGAACAAACTTGGAAAACCTCTACATCAAAGTCCTGCTCTCGCCCCTGATAGTATGTCTCCTTCCGTTATATTGACATCTGCTTGGGTTCATCATGAAAAGTGCCTATTTGTGTTTTGTGATTATTGTGTTTTTGATTATTTGCTAAAACATCCGGTTGTTACAGTGAGATATAAATTAAATGCTGCTTGATGTGAGCATGTCATCATTATTTGATACAACATAGACAGGAAATTTGTGCTTACAGCAAATTGCATTATATTATAATATATACAAATTCTTTCAGTAAAGTGCTAGCCACACCCATATTAAGTTGGCCACACCCACTTGTCAAATGCCACTCCCACTAGATGGGGGCGCCGGTGCCCAGTCTCGCCCAGGGCACCACAATGTCTAGTTACGGCACTGGTGGGGTATCTATGTACCGTATTTCCCCATGTATAAGTCGCACCTTTTTCCCCAAAATTTTGGGTCTAAAAAAAGGGTGCGTCTTATACACTGCCAGCGCTACTTACCTGAATGCAGAAGATGATCCCTGGTGTGAGGGTATGAGAGAGGAGTCCCCACTGAACAGATCTGCACTTGCAAGTTTCAGGTTAAAGGACCTTCAGGCGCCTCCCACAGTCTCAGATGTCTCTGAGCTGTCAGTCACGTGACCGGCAGCTCCGCTGACCGCCGATAATTGAGCCCAGATGACCCCTGGTGTGAGGGTATGAGAGAGGAGTCCCCGCTGAACAGATCAGCACTTGCCAGTTTCAGGTAAAAAGACGATCAGGTCCCTCAGGTGCCTCCCAGTCTCCGCTGACCGCCGATAATTGAGCCCAGCGTGTAGTATGGTATGTACAGTGCTGTGCAGTAGCGCTGCCTTCCTGTAACTGAATGTGGGACTTTATTGTAAACTCTGCTCCTCTAGACCTGGGGGTAAATGTATCAAGGTCCGATTTTGCCAGCATGTTAAAACCGCGGCAAATCGTTCCAAACTCATCAAATGTATCAAGCTGCGATTTTTACCCTGAACTTCAAAATCGCTGGTCATCTCCAGCAATTTGCAGCGATTTCAAACACTCCCGTGTTTGGCAAACACTCCTGTGTTGTAGCAGCATGTTGTAAACACATAACTGTTACACTGCCCTGTCATACAGATGCCGAAGCTCCGGCAGCTGTAAAAACTGTAAAGAATAGATTAAAGTACAATAATAAAAAAGCGTGGGGTCCCCCCTCTATTCATGCTTAACCCTAGTGCTGCCTGACTACTGCTGGTTCCGTGAAAATCAGGGAAAAATTGTGCATGGGATCCCCCCGATTTTCACTTAACCAGCACTAGGCAAACCAGCCGGGGTTGGAGGCACTATAGCAGGGGGGACACGCAGCAGGGGTCCCCCTGCCATAATGACTAACCAACCCCAGGCTGTTCAGCGCTGGACTGGATTCCCTATGGAGTGGGGTCCACCGAAAAAACAAGCAGGCCCCCCTCTAGGGACACCCAGCCCAGTGCTGATAGCACTAGGGCTCTTCCTACCCCTGTGGGCTGTGGGTAGTAGGGTAATATCATTGAAAAATAGTGAAAAAAATAAACGGACGCCATTTCGTTTTGTGGAACTACAAGTGCCAGCCAGGTTGCCAAAATAGTGTAGGCAGGCTGCTGCTTGTATAACTACAAGCACCAGCATACCCACGGCAGCCAGGGCATGTTGGCACTTTGAGAACCACAAGTGCCAATATGCCCTGACACCACGGCTGGCTGGGACCTGTAGTTCCACAAAAGAAAATGTGTACAAAACCACCACGTCCTCATTCAAGCCACTAGGATTTATTAAAAATAATAAACCCACAAAAAATACAGTAAACACCCTCATTGATACCACATTTATTTATTAAAAATAATAAATTCCCTGATACTCACCAATGAAGTTTTCTCCTTTTGTCTGCAGATTTCAATCCAAAAATGGCTGTAAACCAAGTCCAAAATATATTTATATAAAAGTCCGGCTTGCCCCTTTCCCAAAGTAATTTATACTTCCAAAAGTCAATGCTTGGCAAAGTCCATAAACAATTTGTATTTCCAAAAGTCCGGCGTGAACCTGTCCCAAAGTTATTTGTACTTCCAAATGTCCTAGCTCTTCAATTCTTCGCCCGGGGGGAAGGCATTGTTGATTGAAGTCTTCAGTTCTTCACCCAGGAGGGGGCCCATATTTGTACATCCCACTATTCTTCTTGCTTGATTGCAGAAAAATAACAAAAGGGAGGAGCCTGGGTTTGGTTAGTCATTACGGCAGGGGGACCCCTGCTGCGTGTCCCACTGCTATAGTGCCTCCAACCCCGGCTGGTTTGCCTAGTGCTGGTTAATTGAAAATCAAGGAGGCCCCACGTAAAAATTTTCCCCGATTTTCACGGAACCAGCAGTAGTCAGGCAGCACTAGGGTTAAGCATGAATAGAGGGGAAACCCCACGATTTTTTTTTTTATACCTTAATCTATTCTTTACAGTTTTTACACTGACAGGACAGTGTAACAGTGATGTGTTTGGACAACACTAGCAAGCAGCGTGTTGTATATGGCATGTTGGAAAGCAAACTCTCCTGAGTGTGGTAACTTGCAGCTTCATACATTGGAGACTTGTATAGCTTCAGTGGCAAACAGTCGGGAGTTTGATCTCTGGCGATTTTGCAAATAGCGATTTTGACAGAAGCACAACTCTGGCGATTTTGCATGAAATCTCTGCTTCATACATCTGCGAGTTTCAACTCTCCCGAGAAAATCGCTGATTTTGCAAAATCGCACCTTGATACATTTACCCCCTGATGTAAGATCTCTGACTAAAATCACAACCAGACAAGCCTTCTGCTTCAGTAACTTATTGTAATATATCTTTTTTTAAAATTTTGGGCCTGTCTTATACATGGGTGCGTCTTATACATGGGGAAATACGGTATGTTCTGGCAGGAAGTGGTGTGGTCTGTTTGTATGTTCTGAAAGGGGGGTACAGTATACATACTCTGGAAGGCAGTAGTGGGGTGCAGAATACATGCTCTGGAAGGCAGTAGTAGAGTGCAGTATGTGTGTATGTTCTGGTAGGTAGTGGTGGAGTGAAGTATGTATTTATGTATGTTGTGGCAGGCAGTACAGTCATGGCCAAAAGTTTTGAGAATGACACAAGTATTATTTTTCACAAGGTCTGCTGCCTGTTTTTATGATGGTAATTTGCATATGCTCCAGAATGTCATGAAGAGTGATCAGATGAATTGCAATTAATTTCAAAGTCCCTCTTTGCCATGATAATGAACTTTATCCCAAAACCAACATTTCCACTGGATTTCAGCCCTGCCACAAAAGGACCATCTGACATCAGGTCAGTGATTCTCTCGTTAACACAGGTGAGAGCATTGATGAGGACAAGGCCGGAGATCACTCTGTCATGCTGATAGAGTTAGAACAACAGACTGGAAGCTTTCAAAGGAGGAAATTATTGTTCTTCCTGTTAACCATGGTTGTCTGCAAGGAAACATGTGCAGTAATCATTGCTTTGCACAAAAAGGGCTTCATAGGCAAGGATATTGCTGCTAGTAAAATTGCATCTAAATCAACCATTTATCGGATCATCAAGAACTTCAAAGAGAAAGGTTCAATAGTTGTGAAAAAGGCTTCAGGGTGCCCAAGAACTTCCAGGCATGTGTGAGTGCATCTGCATGCACAGCGAGGCAAAGACTTTTGGAGGATGGCCTGGTGTCAAGAAGGGCAGAAAAGAAGCCACTTATCTCCAGGAAAAAATTAGGGACAGACTGATATTCTGCAAAAGGTACAGGGATTGGACTGCTGAGGACTGGGGCAAAGTCATCTTCTCTGATGAATCCCCTTTCAGATTGTAATTTTACTTCAGTATACCACAGCAACATCTGACAAAAAGGTCTAAAAACACTGAAGCAGCAAACTTTGTGAAAACCAATACTTGTGTCAGTATGTATGTATGTATGTATGTATGTATGTATGTATGTATGTATGTATGTTCTGGCAGGCAGAGGTGCCGGGCAATATGTATGTATGTTAGGGCAGGCAGTGGTGGGGTGCAGTAAGTATGTATGTATGTATGTTCTGGCAGGCTGTGGTGGCGTGCAGTATGTATGTATGTTGTGGCAGGCAGTAGTAGCGTGCAGTATGTATGTATGTATGTATGTATGTTGTGGCATGCAGCGGTGGCATGCAGTATGTATGTGTGTATGCATGTATGTTCTGGCAGGCAGTGGTGGCGTGCAATATGTATGTATGTTAGGGCAGGCAGTAATGGTGTGCAGTATGTATGTATGTCTGTTCTGGCAGGTAGTGGTGGCGTGCAGAATGTATGTATGTTCTGGCAGGCAGAGGTGCCGGGCAATATGTATGTATGTTAGGCAGGGCCGGATTAAGACACTGTAGGCCCCCTGGTCTAGGGGTACTGTGAGGCCCCCATTTGTCAAGCGACGTATGTCCAATTCAATATTACTGGGAGCCCCCCAGTAATATCTGTTTGGGCATACGTCACTTGACAAATGTTTATTTTAATATACCTACTTTCAAAAACCAAAAAGGATATCTATGGATTAATGTACCTTATGTATGTTCAACAATTTGTAGGAGTGCAATAGTTTGAAAGCAAATGATTTTATTAAGGTTAAAACAATGCTAACTGGTTTTAGCATAGGTAAATAATAAATGGTTGTTACAATTATAACCAGTTAGCATTGTTTTAACCTTAATAAACCACTATTTGTTTTCAAACTGTTTCACTATTGCACAGCGTGTGGGCAATAAGCACTAAGAGACCAGCCAGGACCATGCACGGCCTCTTTGGAACTAGTTTCCACCACATCCACACACTGTTAGGGCTAGATTTACTAATCTGCGGGTTTGAAAAATTCGGTATGTTGCCTATAGCAACCAATCAGATTCTATCTATCATTTTGTAGAAGGTACTAAATAAATGAAAGCTAGAATCTGATTGGTTGCTATAGGCAACATCCCCACTTTTTCAAACCCGCAGCTTAGTAAATCTAGCCCTTAGTCTCCTAGTAGAATTTGTCATTTGTTTTCACTCCCATTAAAAAACCACTAACACAACGCCAGTAGGAACCTGGCCTGTATCTTTGTATTTTTATAAAATACAATTTTGATAAAATTAATATTGCATATTAAGGAGTATCATTTAATATATTAATATTAAAGATAACATTTAGTCTTTATAATATAAACATGATATTGTTAGCACTTTCAATTTTCATTATATTATTTTTTTTACATTATAAAACATTAATTAGTACTTTTTAAGAAATAAAAACACAATTTTCATTACATTAATTGTATATTAAGGGATTTTGGTTAGGAATAACATACATGCAGGGCACACACACATGACTGTACTTTATGATGTGTTTTTTTCTATATCAGAGTGCTCTGGGACCCTTCTTTGTACCAATGTCATTCTCCTTAACATATACAACTTACTTTTCAGACATTTCACCAGAAACAGGTCTGGTTACTTCCTGCGTCACATCCTGTCTGCATCAAGCAGCTGCACAGGGAGACGCTGCTTCAAGTGCCGTGAGGGGGGACGGGACGGGACTACACACTGTTCCTACCAGGGGGCGGTGATTGGCAGCAGCAGAAACCAATTAGGGAGTTGTACAGTGACATCAGTGACTCCCTAATTGGTTGCTTTTCCAGGTACCAGGGAGACAGAGGAAAAAAAAGTTTCTGCAATAAGCTGTACATCTTCTGGAGTGCCCAAGTACCAACGGAGCTGTTGCCCACGCCAGTGGCGGATCCAGGGGGGGCGATCGGGGCATTCGCCCCCCCTAGCAGCAAAAAGCTAGGTCCCAGCTGCCGATTAAAATGGGAGGGGCGGGGCTAAGCGTGGGCGGGGGCGGGGCTAAACGTGGGCCAGCCAATCAGAGTGGTCCCAGCCGGCGACCACAACGGGAGGGGGCGGGGCCAATCGCGGGCGGAAGGCGGGGTTAACGCAGGCCAGCCAATCAGAGCAAAGGAGGGGCGTGATTATGCAAAATTGCCCCCCCTAAACATAAAGTCTAGATCCGCCCCTGGCCCACGCTGACCCCTACACCCTCCCAAAAAAAAGAGATAGAGGAGATGCAGTCTCTACATTGTCTGTAATGTACACACGTACAGTACAGCAGGCTGCAGTATGCCCAAGTTTTGGTCCGTGGAGGAGGGGTGCCTTCACTGACAGCGATCGCCGGCAGTATGAAAGATATATATATATATATAATGCTGTCAGCAGATCTTAGGGGCCCCCCAGCTGCCTGAGGCCCCTGGGCTATAGCCCATAAAGCCCTGCGGTTAATCCGGCCCTGATGTTAGGGCAGGCAGTGGTGGGGTGCAGTATGTATATATGTATGTTCTGGCAGGCTGTGGTGGCGTGCAGTATGTATGTATGGTTTGGGAGACAGTTATGGTGTGCAGTATATATGTATGTATGTTTTTGCAGGCGGGGTGCAGTATGTATATATGTCATATTTACCTACTTTTGACACCTGCCGTCCGGGAGGGGGTCCGTTGAGTGGGCATGGCCACGCGGGATGCACCATTAGGCCCCGCGCCCTGTCAATCTTAGGAGATTCTGGCCAATCGTAGCAGGGACGGGGCCATGATGCCTGTGGTTAGCCCCGCCCCCACCATTTACAACAACGGGGAGATGCTGGATCTGGGATTTTTGCCTACTCTCTCGGAAGTCCGGGAGAACTCCCAAAAATTCGGGAGTCTCCCGGACATTCCGGGAGAGTAGGCAACTATGATGTATGTTTTGGCAGGCAATAGTGGTGTGTAGTATGTATGTTCTGTATTCAAGCATAATTTTATTAGTGATATCTATCGTTTTCTGCACAAATACATATCACACATCATTATAAACTATAAATACCTTAGTAAGTCATGTTATTTCCATAAATTCTCTGACTACAACTTATAGCTGACACATCTGATGTAGCTTGTTGCCCTGATTATAAATATATAGAGTGGTTGTCACACACATGGATTATGAAAGGTGTCTTCATGTGTATATTCCCCATATAAGTCCTAAGGCTGAGAGGTTCCCAATACTATATCATGTCCAGCATCTCTACTGGCTGATTTATCTAACATGCTGATCTCACATGTAGCAGAGAAGACTTCTTTAAATAAACACATTAGAACTCTGCTTGTGCAGGAATATAGCACTATGCAATTTGCTAGAGGACCTTTTATCACAGTTACCACTGGGGCACCGGCACAACGAGAGAGTTGACAAGTTACAAGTTATATCCGTTGGAGCGCTTATGACTACATTCATATTTTATGTTCTTAACCTCTGATTGGGCCATAATCATGACTAGAGATGGTCACTGACCCCCGTGTTTTGGTTTTGCTTTTGGTAAAACCGCCCTGCGTGTTTTGGTTTTCTTTGGTTTTGTTTTGTAATTTGTTAAAAAATAAAAAATTTTTGGTCTAAAATAACCTAATTTAGTGCTCCACCTGTTTCTTGGATAAGTGAGTTAATTCTACAGCTAATAAAAGTCAACGAGCGCTGCCCCCCCTCTTCCCTGGGACGCGTGCTTTTATCAGACACACACCAATACAGGGTGCCAGACAACGCACTAAAAAGATTGATCGAAATTCCTAGCAAAAAAAGGCAGTTTGGTGTCTATCTGTATATTACACCCAACACTTATAGTTAAATAGAAAAAAAAGCAGCCTGCAAACACTGTACGATCAATAGAAATGCCCAAAGCATCTTTTCTGTTTGGCTGTAGTGTACACCCAAACCTTATTAGTGCAAATGATGAAAAATACAGTTTAATCCCTGGTAGGCTGTCCTAAACTCTAACACTTGAATGCAAATTATACAGACAAGCCTGCTTGTCTTCCTCTCCATCTTTGTTTATTGGCAATGTAGCCATCGTCTTCGGGTGTATATTACACCCTACACGTATAGTTAAATAGAAAAAAACCCAGCCTGCATAGACTGTACAATAAAATATAAATGGACAGGGGGCGTGGCTTGGTGGCCATCTTTGGTAGACGTGGGTTGCGGGAGCTCCTGCTGTTAAGTTACCAATTTGGAGGTTTTGGGTCATATTGGGGTTAGATAACAGCAGCCGCAGCTTGGATTCGGCCCCAGGACCATCAGGGGATCAGATCAGCCCTTTCATCGCGGCCGAGAACCCGGTATTCAGCCTTATCTCCGCCGAGGTCTAACTCGTGCCTCACTCTGCGGAAACCTACCAGGAAGGAACCCCCTCTAGCATCCATCCGAGCCCTTACCTAGGTGCTGGCAACCTCCGGGTGTCTGGGCGGTACTCCTGCCGGCGTTCGAGAATCCTGCTCAGGAGATTTTCCCCGGCCGCCGAACCGGAAGTCCCCGGTCCGTCACTCAAGCAGTGAACGCTCGGCTGGTGCAGTCTGTGACTTTGGATCCTACGGAGCTGGGGCAGCGGGGGAAGGGAGCTGCTAAAAGATTACTCCACAGCCCATCAACCCTGCGGATCGCCATCAGAGCGGAGCGCTGGATGTGGTGGAAGCGGAGCCCCACACCTGTACCTGCTTTCACCCAGGACCCGATTTGCAGGCAGAATATCTGGACCTGCCGGATGCTGCGTCTGTGCCCCACTTTTTTCGCCCATCTAAGCACTGAGTTGACCGCTCACCGGCTGTACCCCCCACCAGCTTCTGCTCCTTCTAAAAACCCTGCGGCTCTTCTCCGGAGGAGTCCATGCTGTGGCTCACCTGTTGGATCCCCGTCGGGTAAATTCTGGGTCTGCTGTGCCTGGAGCTCAGGTGAGAAGTTGGGCACTTTCATCTGTTGGTTTCTGCAGATAGCAGCAGCCTGGGACACTTCGTTGCTCTGCAGTTCCCATTGAGTGAAGAATCTGTATGCTGATTGTCTGCATTTTCATAATAACTAATGAGGCACTGGTGGCTGATTTCATGTATTGCAGCCTTCATCAACATAGTCATTATTCTCACTCCTGTGGAAAATCCTGTTCCTCTTTAGTGACAACTTCACTCCCACTACATTACATTATCGATTTCACTGGGGACGCTCTACTAACCGCCTATAAGAAGCCGTGGGCCCCCTGCCCCTGTAGACTTTAAATGATCTAACCACCCATTACATGCTGACAGGGGGAGGAGCCACTTCTACGCTGATGTACTGCTAAATGTTTCTCTGAGTCTCCTCATCTACGTGGGCTCGCCTACTGCATTTTACTCTCTTACTCTAGCCTGGGGCTGTTGTCCAGAAAACCCTATCACTTCTAATCATACCCTGCTTCACTATGCCTAAGGGCAAAAAGACCCATTCCAAAGGCCTTCCTTAGTATTTTGCAAAGCAAAAGACAGGAGAGACAGGTAGAACTCTAAGGCCCTTCAAGATTTTTTAAAACTGCAGAACCTGTACGATTCGTGGCGCATCTCTGATCCCTTAGCCCGGGACTACTCCAACTATTCCCCTGTACTCCGCAATGAATGTCGGGCGGGCGTGATGACATCACGCCCGACATGCACTGCGAGCACCACACGGAGGAGGAGACCAGGGAGGGAGCCGGATCGCCAGCTGACCGCAAGCTAAGTATTTTCTTTTTTTTTTTCAGGATTTTTTTTGTTGCGCTGCCTCTGATGGGCCCCCTGGGCTGCAGAGCCCCTGGGCACCTGCCCATTGTGCCCAATGGGAGAGACGGCCCTGGATCTACATCACCACTACCTATGAGTCTCTCTACCAGGAGAATTACCCGGCTCTCTTCCTCAAACTTAAATCTGATATCTTCTCTTGGAGGCCCTTAATTATCTCGTGGCTGAACAGGATCATTGCCGTTAAAATGTTCATTTTCCCTCCGCTCCTTTATCTATTCCAGACACTCCACATTAGAGTCCTCAGCTCTGAATTGATTGCTATGCAATGACACTTAGTTAAATTTGTCTGGCGGGGTAGGACTCCCAGGGTCTGACTAGCCCAGCTTAAGAAACCTACAAATTGTGGAGGTAGGGGTTTTCCGGATCTGAAGGTTTATTACTGGGCAGCCCATCTCAGTTCTATTGTCACCTCCTTTGCTCCTCCGACCTCCCACGAATGGGCGGATATAGAAGCAGCTTACCTCTCCCTACCAGACCTATCTAGTATTTGGTGTCTACATAAACAATCTAGGCTTGCCCGGATCAAGCGATTACCTACCTTACTATTTGCCGCCCGAAACTGGGAGACCTGCAAAAGCCATCTCTCTGTTCCCTCAACTTCTTTGAATATCATGCCCTAATGGCACAACCCTGCCTTCCCCCCTGGCGGACTTCAGTCCTGCTCTCTAACATTGATCGCCGCGGGTATCTGATTTGCGGGCGATCTTTTAGATCAAGGAGGATTTATACTTACAAATCAGACATTTTATCCTCTCTCTCCTGTTGGGCAATTCACCTCCATTGATCTCCTCCTTTGAGACTCTCTGTCACTCCTCACCGCTTTGGAGGGACATGATTTCTTCAATCTATAATTTACTGCTAGACAAATTGCTGATCTCCAGGAGTAGCCACGAGAGAAAGTGGGAGAGGGATTTGGGCCTCCCCCGGAGGAGGACTGATGGGAGTCCATCAGATCGAATGTAACCTCTAGTTCCATCTCCACTTTAATTAAAGAGAATGCATACAAGATTATCTACAGATGGTATCTTACGCCTGACAGACTAGCTAAAATGTACCCAACTAGCTCCCCTACCTGTTGGCGGAAATGCGGACATAGAGGTACCCTCTTTTATATCTGGTGGTCCTGCCCTGTCATTTCCTCCTGCTGAAATAAAGTAGCTACCCTCCTTTCCTCCCTTCTTCAATTCCCTATCCAGAAGGATCCTTAGTCCTTCCTCCTTTGCTACCCTATGCTACCCTATGCGCCCCCCCCCCCCCCCCCCCCCCCGTGTCTCTTCTCTAAAATCCTATGTCTGATTCATTGCTAGCATGGAAAAAATCACTTTCCACCTATGGGAAAAAGACAACAAGTTTTACCAAATCTGGGCCCCCTGGTTACACCACTGGCACCCCCAATACTTCCCATTCTATAGGTTGAATCGTCCGTACCAGATGCTTCTGCTTATAATAGTCCTACACATAAAGCAATTCCTTCTGAGGTCTGAGACACCGACCTGTATTATCTCACTATCACAGACGACCCCCCACTCCCGCCCACCCACTCCTTTCCACCCATTACCCTTTTTAATAATAAGGATATTGCTTGTGTCAATACAGTTCTTCAGTTTTGTGCCACATGTTGCTATGAACAGCAATTACTAACATGTACTGTGACAGTGATTCTTTTTTTTTGTATTATGTTCCTGCTATCTTTTTGTATGCTGGCTGTCACCCAGGTTGATTGAATAAAAATTTGAGTTATAAAAAAAAAAAATAGAAATGGACAAAGGCAGTTTGGTGTCTGTCTGTATCTCACACCCTCCACTTGTAGTTAAATAGAAAAAAAGCCAGCCGGCATAGACTGTACAATAAAAATAGAAATGGACAAAGGCAATTTGGTTTCTGTCTGTATAGGACCACCTCCACTTGTAGTTAAATAGAAAAAAAGCCAGCCAGCCTAGACTGTATAATAAAAATAGAAATGGACAAAGGCAGTTTGGTGTCTGTCTGTGTATGACACTCTACACTTATAGTGAAATTGACAAAAGAGCAGCCTTTAAAGACTGTACGTTAAATAGAAATGCCCCAAGACCCTTTCCTGTTTGGGTGTAGATTACACCCTACACTTAGAGTGAAAGTTTTAAAAAGATGTTGTCGTCATCATCTTCAGCATCATCCTCACCCTCATCAGTGTGTACATCATCATCACCGACTATTAATTCATCTCCGCTGGAATCCGCCATTAGAGAACTGTCAGTGCTTGGATGTATTTTCATGGTAAAGGCCTTCCTCGTGGAAGATGTAGTTCATTTTGATGATCATCATCTTTTCCACATTTTTCGGAAGTAACCTCCTACGTTGATCACTGACAAGGTTCCCGGCTTTGCTGAATACTGTTTCAGAGTACACACTGGATGGTGGGCAGGTTAGGTATTGCAAAGCAAGTTTGTACATGGGTTTCCAAATGGTTTGCTTTTCTTCCCAGTAAGAAAAGGGACTGTCTGACATTTCCAAATCAATTACCTCTTGAAAATAATCCTCCACCATCCTTTGCATGTTAATAGTCGGATTAGATGGAGTT
This sequence comes from Mixophyes fleayi, assembly GCF_038048845.1. Lineage (NCBI taxonomy): Eukaryota > Metazoa > Chordata > Amphibia > Anura > Limnodynastidae > Mixophyes > Mixophyes fleayi. The sequence goes on from NC_134402.1 coordinate 5,967,149, forward strand.
ATGGGCAAGGTCACACATTTTTTTGTAGAATCTTTCAAACCAGCCCAGATGTCAAACTGTTGTGGTCTGCCCCCTGCATCATCACTGCTTCGCTTTGGAAAGTTACATTTTTTCCGAGCAGCAACTGCCTGAGAAACTGAAGAAGGAGACATCGTCAGGCCAAGGCCCAGTTCAGCAGACAACTTGCTGACCAATAGCTCCTTGCAAATGTTCAGATCTCGCTCATTTAGAAGCAAAAAATCAATGTAGGTCTTAAACCTTGTATCAAGCACAGTCACCAAAATGTAGTGATCAGAGTTCAAGATTTTAATTACTCTTGGATCATTGCAAAGTGAATTTAGTACTTGATCTACAAGGCCAACATACTTTGCGGAATTGCTTTGTTTCTTCTCCTCCTCCTTCAGTTTCTCAAGCTATTTTTACAAACTTTTTGGTATAGTTGTGGAATAGCTTTACGGGAAAAATGGTGTCACGATGGAATTTTGTAACGGGGACACAACACATCAATTAACTGTGAAAAAACAGTTGTGTTTATTGTGGATATTGGACACAGATCTAACACTAGCATAGTAGCCATGGCGTCTGTGATTCGCTTGGCGACTGGGTGACTGCTGTCATATTTGCTTCCCCTAGGAAAAGATTGTTTCACAGTTAATTGTTGTAATGTAGTACTGCTCTTTTTCTTGGCCTTCTTATGGGAGGAAGATTCAGCAGCAGCAGCAACAGCAGCAGCAATGGGACTAATGCTTAAACATTCTTCAGAGGAATCTATTATAGTGCAGGAGTCATCGAGCCTTGCAAAGTGGGATACAGAGCTAACTCCCATCGCTACTGAGGATATTGATGAGGATGGTGTTGTGAGTGTAGATTGCAGCCGTCGGGATGTAGGTGACAGAAGGGTCCTGGCTGACGATGGAGTGCTTGTTATTTTTTTGCCATAACTTTCAGCTTTTCCCAAAACCTTGCCATGAACTCTCATCAAATGTCGTAACATGGATGAGGTTCCAAGATGGTTAAGGTCCCTCCCTCGACTGACTGTGGCTTGACATACACTACAAATGGCTATACAACTGTTGTCAGGATTTGGGTAGAAATAATTCCACACATAAGAAGTGGATTTTTTTGTTTTATGCCTAGGCATGACAATGGCCTTTTTCTTGTGACGTGCCAGAACTGCTACCACTGGTGCAGGACTTACACAAACAACCTCATCCTCATCAACATCCTCATTAGCGCCCTCGTCGCCTACAGAAATCTCCAACTCATCCTCTTCTAATTCCAAAGTGGCATCCTCAATTGGTGTATCACCGGCTACAATCACGCTGTTCAGGCACACATCAGCAGAACTGCTGAAAGGGCCCTTCTTTATGGGTACACTAACAGAATGGTCACGATTACACATACCACTCGTGGATGGACTCTCCTCAGGGATTGGTGTCAATTCTGATTCTGAGCATACATTTTCCTCTAATGCCTTACTGTTTTCTTGCAGCTCGGCTTTCACACGTAACAGTAGTTGTGTACCACTTTTGGACTTCAAATTACTTGGTCTTGCTTGGTCATGAGTGACCTTACAAGAAGAAGACTCAGTAACATTTTTCGATCTGGCCCTAATAGAGAAAGGCGAAGGCCTCATTCTTTCTTTGCCACTGCTTGTGTAGAATGGCATGTTGACAATTTTTTTTCTATCGGCAGTTAACTTTTCATCAGTTACAGCTCTTTTTCTTTTCAACACGGTAAAAGTTTTTTTGGGGTGTTCTTTTTTCCCTGACCTAAAAAGACTATGTACTTTACATAGGCTTTACCAGATGACGTACAGGGAAGACTAAAATCAAGACTGGTGCCAGCAGCTGCTTGCCGATCATGCTCATATGTGGACCGCTGTGAATCCATTTTAATGAGACCCAAAGCACTTGTAGTGCAAATTCAGAAATATATACTGCTGGTATCTAATAATTTCAGCACCGGAACAATTGTTTTCTCAAAGAGAGGAATATCTGACACCCCAAGCACTTGTAGTGCAAATTCAGAAATATATAGTGCTGCTAGATAATACTTTCAGCACTAGAAAATAGAATTTGTGGAACTGGGCAATATGTCACACCCAAAGCACTTGTAGTGCAAAATCCAAAATATATACTGCTGGTATATTACTATTTCTGCAGGCAGAAAATTGTTTCTTGAGGAGGGAATATTGCACCCCAAACAGTTGGTAATGTTTGCAAAAATGCCTCCTCTATCCTCCTCTCTTCCTGGTGTAAGAAGTGCTGTAGGAAGTGCTCTCTCCCTGCTCTAATGCTGCCCGCGACCTAACCCTTCTCTCTCCCTCTGTCAAATGGTGATGGATTGCTGTGGAGGCGGGTGGCTGTATTTATGCATTTCAAACATCGTGAGAACCGAGCTCCGAGATCCGACGACGTCACAATGACGTTTTGGCTCGATTTTAATTCCGAATAGGTGGCAGAGCACCGGGCCTGCTCGGCTTGGTACTCGGATACCTCAAGTTCGGGCTGGTTCGGTTCTCGGGGAACCAAGCCCTCCATCTCTAATCATGACACATACATATGTATTTAATGTATTTAAATTTTTTTGCTGTCCTCAGATGGTTTCACCATTTCCCCTCAGATAAGACAATCCTAATAGTGAGAGCATGCAGCACAGTTGGATGTGCGTCAAGCTCTAGTTCTGTGAAGCAGGTTGAATGACACAAAGTTTCAGGGGTCTTATCACCTTGTCAGATGCTAATAATTGTATGTTATACAAAACAATTAAACAGTGTCAGATGATTATTAAGAGTCACTCAAAATTGATTCAATTACAGGCGCATGAAGAACAAAAGAGGAGAGGCCACGGAAATTTAGCTTTTTTTTCTACCTTTCTCATAATAAATATGACAAACAACAAAAGGATGTGGTCGCACACAGACGTGACTCATTATCTGTTGTTCATGACAAAATATCATTACTCAAACTAGATAGGGTGCACTCCTATATGTTGTTAACTGTAAATAGGAGAATAACGAAAAGAGACATAAGAGGCGCTCCAGTCCCTTAAAGATAGATATCGGATCTAAAACTTCACTTTTATTTAGTCATAATTAAAAGAAAAAACAGCGAAATAATCCATTAAAAATTTAGATAATATGTATGTTGTGTATTAAAATCCAGAAGACTTCCGACAGCGGCGTGAGAAATATACCTCAAATATAGTATTGGAGAGTGATCCTCAATAATTACCAATATCTCTATTAAATCTTAAGATCTGCTCTCATAATATATGAACATAACCTGACTCCAAGTGTCTCTGAATGGGGGATATTAGAGTGCGTTTTATTCGGTATAGTCACTCAATTTGAGACACAATTTTGGTGATTCTTTGCGCATGTGTCAGAGATATTACTACTAATGTTTTGACCCAATATGGCCTCTCAAATAAAGATTGGTATTAATAGAGATGCACTATCATATAAGATTCAAATTTACTATTTGTGGAAAGTCGTACACTCTATACCATCAATATTAGTAAATAGGGGCCTGATTCATCAAGGTACGCAAACTCATACGCATCTGCTAAACGGGACTTGAGCTACGTAAAACACCACATACGCAGCACAAACAGAGCAGATACGGCACTCAAAGTCAACTCAATCTCAAACTCCAACGCAAATATAAGGGTTTGCGTCACTCAAAGTATGAAACATGAGTTTGCGTACCTTGATGAATCAGGCCCTAGATTACTGTGTTTCAAATAGTATTGATGTCTCCTATTAGAGCGATTGTGCTACATTATCACACTGCATGAGAGAGCCAGAGAACATGCTCTCTGCACTCTTATTGTTTAATTAGTCACAAGGATCTTGGCTTTATATTCTCTTAATATGCATAGTTGGCATTCCTCAGATAATCCCTAGTGCTAATGCTTTTAGAGAAGGTATCATCCTGTGTTATTGTAGTAGTATGTGATACTATGTATCTCTCCTTTGCCAGTTATATATAGAGACACAGCGCTCATTGGATAATCCCTTTCTTACATTATTCATGAATTTGAGATCATATCGTTTCTCCTGAACTACTCATACTCTCTTAACATCCCCCTAAGTCTTATATATGTGAATGCAGTTTCTCTTAGGGCCTAAGAGAAACTGCATTCACATATACAATTATAACTCATGCGCGCATTGTATCAGCGCTTGTATATTAATGCACATATATTTGCAAACTTTCTCCGGCGAGCAGGGCTGCCAAGAGGAATTCAGGGCCCCGGTACAACAAATTTATGGGGCCCCCCTCATAGCTGAGCACGGTAAAAAATTTTAAGGCGGCGCAAATTTTTTTAGGGGTTGGGGTCGTGCATTTGGGGGCATGGCAAATTCGCCATTAGGGCGTAGCTAACACATCAAAATCACTCGGCTATCAATTCACAAGAGCGTCACATATGTCCAAGCACTCCTGGCTTTCAGGACATCTAGCACCAAAGTGTAGTATAGAAAAAATGCAGTGTGTACACAAACAGTTCAGTCTTGGCCTCCACCTTACATTGGGCACAACACTCACCAAAAATTGACATTGTCCCTACTAGAATCACAACATTTCACATACTGTCCTGCTCTCTCCTACTTGTTCTTCTTACTTTCACCACCTGTTGCTGCATGTTTCTTTAGTTGCGGCTTGTCTGGATCCTGGAATGCTGGGGGCCCTATTTGGAAAAAAATAGCTACATTTAGATAATTCCAAACAACCCTGGCGTTAAATCAATACCATCTACGATTAATAATTAGGCCTTCCTCCAGCTCCAATATTACAATAATGTGCCCCTTCATCATCGCCATGCATTATGATCACACTGCGCCCTCCATGCTGCTTTTACCCCTTCATCTGGCTCCCCTTCATCACACTATACTATGCTGCCCCCCCTTTTTAAATCCCACTGTGCCATGCCTCCCCCCCTTTTTAACCCCACTGTGCCATGCAGATCCCTGTTTTTTAACCCCACTGTGCCATGCTGCCCCGTTTTTTAACCCCTCTGTGCCCCCCCTCGTTTTTTTAAACCCGTCATGCTGCCCCCTCCCTCATTTTTTAACTTCTCTGTCATGCTGCGCCTCTCCCCGTTTTTAAACCCTCTATGTCCCTCTCGTTTTTTAACCCCTGTCATGCTGCCCCCTCCCTCATTTTTTAACTTCACTGTCATTCTGCCCCCCCATTTTTAACCCCTCTATGCCCCCCCTTGTTTTTTTAACCCCTGTCATGCTGCCTCCCCATTTTTTAACTTCTGCGTGCCCCCCCTCGTTTTCCTCCCTGCACTTACCTTTTCTCCTTTCTTGGTCTTCTCTGCTGCTCTGTGCTCCATTGCTCCAGACTGACTGAATGCTGGGCATGACATGATGACATCACACCCGACATTCAGACAGTCTGAATGGAGCATAGAGCAGCAGAGAGGAGGGATGCCGGCTCCGTGATCAGGTGAGTATGTTTTTGTTTTTTTTTAAACTAGCCTGCTCCCTCCTCCAACGACTGAGCCCCCCCTGCCCTTGCAAAAAAAAAAAAGAAAGAAAGAAAACGTTTTTTTTTAAAAAAAAAAGCAGCAGCGCAAGGGTCCGGGCTGGGACCACTGACATGCCCGGGCCCGGGTAATTAGTACCCGCTCCCCCCCCCCCTCTCGGCGGCCCTGCCGGCGAGAGATACCAGAGTCAGTCGCCGCTATCGGGTGTCTGGACATCACTAATGACGTCACATTCCCCCGACGTACCTTTCGCTCATAGCTTTTTCAAGGTGGTAACCCGAGACACCTTTCAGGGAGGTTAATAAACAGCAACAGTCCAATCGCCTTGCAGGAAATTGATTGACCGATGTACCAACAAATCAAAGGTCAGATATACTGAGATTAACTAGTAAAGAGCAAAATGTGTAGTTTTCGTCCATAATTTACCCTAATGTTGTATCTCATGATTATGACTTTACTAAATTTCAAATGTATATTTGATCAGGCAAGTAAACAAAACAAAAATAACGAGTTCAATTAGATTTTATTTTAGTTGTATCCATGTTAGAGAGCTAAATAAACAATAAGGAAACTATATCATCAGGGGAAATGATTTTCCTGAGATTTTTGGGGAGAACATCCATTTTTGGATACATATTCATAACAACACATTTCATAGATGGTGATGGGTGCCTACATTTAAGTCACACCATTATCTTAACGTCTCATCCCTCCACACATCAATCCCTAAGAACCATATCTCTAATATTTTAAGAGGGTTCTGATTTATGCTTAATTATTTGTATTAAATTCATACTATGGAAATACTACATATAAGTAAATATTCAATTAGATAAATTCCTTATATTACAAATATCTATTTATCATATATCCATAGAACGATGTTATTGGGATTTCCAAGCACAAACTGTGTCCATGTATAATATTCACATGATTACATGAGTATGGTATTTTTATATAAAGCTTGCATAGTTATTGTATTTGTTAAGTCTTTGCGGGGAAAGTGAACCAAGTAAAAAGATCCACCTACGTTCACGTTGTAATAAGCATTTATCAATGTCCCCCCCTCTGATTCCCAGATTGATTTTTTCTATACCATAGCACTTTAACCCCTCCGTATTACAATTGTGTCTGAGGAGGAAGTGCTTAGCCACTGGGGGTAGCTTTTTCATACGCTCTTTATCTCGTTGAACGTTTCTGATACATCCAATGTGTTCTAAAATTCTCAATTTTAATTTTCTCTTGTTTTTCCCCACATAAATTTTAGGACACGGGCATCTCAGTGCATATATGACCCCACTAGTATTGCAATTGATGTATCCATTAACAAGATGTGTAGTTTCATACTTGTCCGTAACTTTTACTGTTTTTTCCATATGAACACATGCTTTGCAACTTCCATAGCAGTAGGATTCTTTAGTAATGTCTTGAGACCTCTTTTCTCTAAAATGACTCTGGACCAATTTGTCCTTAAGATTCGCTGCACGTCTCCAACTAAAAAGCACTATTTCCCCTAGAATAGTTTTTAGCTCCTCATCGGATAATAAAATGGACCAATTTTTCTGAACGATAGTCTGGATCTCTTTCCATTCATCACAAAAATCCCCTATAAACCTGATAGGTTTATGATTTGTTGATAATTTTGAAGTGTGAATGAGGGCATCTCTCTCCTTTCTTCTCACATAATTCGCAGCTATTTTTATAATTCTCTTACTGTATCCCCTATCTATCAGTCTACAGGCTAATTCCTTGGCCCGAATTTCATAATCCATGGGATTGGAACAATTTCGCTTTATCCTAAGTAACTCTCCTTTGGGGATGTTACGAACGACCGGGGGGTAGTGGAAGCTGCTATGGTGAAGGACATTGTTAGTCGCTGTATTTTTCCTGAAAAGATCCGTCTCCAGATAGCCATCAGATCTTTTGCGAATAGTAATATCAAGGAAATCTTTTTCTTTTTGGCTCATATTAAATGTAAGTTTAAGGTTGTTGGAATTATCATTCAGAGCAGAAATAAATTCATGAAATAGATCCTTATTACCTTTCCAAAATATTAAAATATCATCTATATATCTGACCCATATCAGAACTTGGTCAGTATACATACATAGGTCTTCATTAAAAACAGTGTCTTGTTCCCACTTGTCAAGATAGAGGTTCGCAAATGTAGGGGCACAAGCTGCCCCATAGCTGTGCCCCAAATTTGTAAATAGGAGCGATTAGAAAAAGAAAAACGTTTCTTTTAAGAATGAAATCTAATAATTCCTCCGTAAAAGCACTGAATACATGATCCTGTTCAGTCCGTAAGAAAAATCTAACAGCCTCAACGCCAACTTTATGGTCTATGCTTGTATATAATGACTCTACGTCCACTGTGATCATCCAAACGTCATTCTCAAGAAAGAGACCATCTACTAGTTTGAGGACATCTGAAGTGTCCCTAATGTATGACGGAAGAGTGGTTACAAACTTTCTTAAATGGGTGTCAAAAATACTGGCTTGTTCTGTTAGACTTGCTATACCGGATAGGATCGGTCTCCCAGGTGGTGTTTGTCTATTCTTGTGGATTTTTGGTAGCAGATAAATGGTAGGAATTTTTGGATCATCGGTTTTCAGAAAGGACCATTCTGTTTTGTTAATAACACCAGTTCTGTATGCCCTTTCAATAATCTGATCATATTTGTTCTTAAAATCAGTCAGAGGATTAGAAAGAAGTTGTTTATAACATTTGTTGTCATTGAGTTGTCTCTCCATTTCTCTCTTATACATATCTACTGGACACACTACAACATTTGCTCCCTTATCGGAAGGTTTTATAACAACGTCTTCCCAGTTTTTAATTTCTTGCAATGCTTGTCTTTCAGCACTATTCAGATTATCATTGCATATTTTCCTGGTTCAAAGTCTCAAATTGTCTAGCTCTTTGGATACCATCCTTTCAAAGGTCTCTATCTGGGGGCTTACTTGTTCAATCGGAAAGAATTGAGATTTTCTTTTGCATATGACCCTAGAGGTATGACTAGAAATCTCTGAAGATGTAGTAGGAGTTATCTCTTGAATATCTTGTTCTAAAAGGAGTTCCTCTAAATTATTTAATGCTTCCAACTCATCTTGGAGGATTAAACCTGCAAATTCGTCTAACGTATCTCCAGTCTCTGTATTTTCCTTCTCCTTAGTATCCTTTTGACTCTTTTGGAATGTGTTGTAAAATTCTCAATTTTAATTTTCTCTTGGTTTTTCCCACATAAATTTTAGGACACGGGCATCTCAGTGTATATATAACCCCACTAGTATGATAAATAGATATTTGTAATATAAGGAAATTATCTAATTGAATATTTACTGATATGTAGTATTTCCATAGTATGGATTTAATACAAATAATTAAGCATAAATCAGAACCCTCTTAAAATATTAGAGATATGGTTCTTAGGGATTGATGTGTGGAGGGATGAGACTTTAAGATAATGGTGTGACTTAAATGTAGGCACCCATCACCATCTATGAATATTTTACCAAATTATAAAAAAAATAAATCTGTGAAAACTTTTGCAAAACAGGAAGTGGGAAAAAACGGCGAGATTTTGAACTTTAGATTATTCCTAATTTGACATTTTTTATTCCTTTTTTTTTGCAATTTGGCATGCGGCACCTATTGATGGTTTTCCATCCACATGCCAAATTTCAGCCTAATAGCTTTAATACTTTTAAAAATGTGACCGGCCCCTCAAACACCATGTCCCCCTCTCTCACAGATTTAATGCCGTTTAATAGATGCAACCTTAAAATAAGGGCACGACTCTGTGCCCGTATAATACATTCTGCTAAATCCTAGGTTACTTCAACAGAATGGTAAAAACTTGAGGTAAGGTTCAAAATGACCTCTCTCCCTGTCATAGGCTATCTTGTAGGCCGCTCTATCACGGTTCTGATCTGAAATGGTGGGTAGGTGCCACTTCTCTCTCGCCTTGTCTTCCCAGCATTCCAGCTGTCTGTCAGGCCGATAGCCTTTTTGAGGATAACAATAGCGGGACACTAACCGGTATTAACGCTACTGAACTAATAGGTGTGGAGTCTAACGTACCCCTGGTATTCGCCAGGGACCCCCGCAAGGAGGTTTGGACTTCGCTGCACAGGGTACGCAGGTTGCGGTCCCACTAGCCAGTTGCCGGTGTAGTGTAGAAGGGTCAGACGGTCTGGGTTGAGCCAATCAGGAATAGCAGTACCAGGGAGAATCCAAGAGGGTAGTCAACAGGCCGAGGTCGCAGTACAAATAGGTCACAAGAAGAAGAAGAAGTTGCCAAGCTGGGTCACAACAATATATAAGGAACACAGGGAGCACAATCAGGATAACCAGGAACACCAGGTATAACCTGTTACTCTGGCACCCTAATGGTGCCAGAGCCAGGTTTAAATAAGGCCAGAACACTGATGATTGGAGGAGCCAGGGGCGGGGAATCAGCGTGGAAAGTAGCGTCCCGTTGCTAGGCAACGGGACGAGATAGGGCGCATGCGCCCGACAGACCAGACTACCGGAAGCTGCAGTGCGAGTGTTGCTTAGCAACAAGCGCTGCGACTGAAAGAAGTGAAGGCGTCCGTCCCTGACTGACAGGGGATCAGCGGGAACGGCGCTTGACAGTACCCCCCCCTCTTCCTCTCCCACAAAGAAGGATTGGTCTTCAGAAATTTGGCCAGGAGTTGAGGAGCATGAAGATCAGCCTCCGGAATCCAGGATCTCTCCTCAGGGCCATAGCCCTTCCAATGCACAAGATACTGAGGATTACCTCGAACAAAACGAATTTTCAGAATTCTTTCCACTTCAAATTCGTCCCCCAGAGAGGTCTTGACGGGTGGAGAAAAGACAGGTTCCTTGAATAATTCGTTGAGGACTAGAGGTTTCAGCTGGGAGATTTGGAAAGTGTCATGGATTCTGAGGGAAGGAGGTAATGAGAGTTTGTAAGACATGGGGTTGATGACTTGAGAGATGGAAAAAGGGTCTATAAACCGGGGAGCCAACTTCATTGACGGAACTCGGAGCCGGAGATTGCGAGTCGCCAGCCATACACAATCTCCCACTCTCAGAACCGGAAGATTCTTTCGACGATGGTCGGCAGTCATCTTATATCGTTGCACCGAAGTAGAAAGTGTCGCCTTGGCTTTGGTCCAGATTTGTGATAAATCGTGAATGAGGGAGTCAGCCGCAGGCACAGGAGAAGCTGGAGTCTCGGATAGGAGAGGAGGAGTAGGATGTCTGCCATAGACGACAAAAAAAGGAGAATAACCCGAGGAAGAATGTCAGAGATTATTATGGGCAAATTCGGCCCAGTAAAGGAGGTCACTCCAAGAAGTTTGATTCTCCGAAGCAAAGCATCGCAGGAAACATTCCAGATCCTGATTTACTCTTTCTGTTTGTCCATTAGTTTGAGGGTGATAGCCAGAAGAGAATTTGAGTTTGATTCCAATCTTGGTGCAAAAAGCTCTCCAGAATCTAGCCACAAACTGTACTCCCCTATCGGAGATGATCTCCTGAGGACACCCGTGGAGACGGAAGACATTCTTTAAAAACAGGTTTGCGAGCTCAGGAGCTGAAGGAAGGCCTTTACATGGGATGAAGTGAGACATCTTGGAGAAGCGGTCTACCACGACCCAGATGGTATTAAAATCGTGACTCAGAGGAAGGTCGGTGATGAAATCCATCGTAATACTGATCCACGGGGAGTCAGGAATGGGAAGTGGAAGCAGAAGACCAGAAGGACTTTGCCTAGGCGTCTTGTGACGTGCACATACACAGCATGCTGATACGAACTTGCGAACATCAGAACCTAGGGATGGCCACCAATAATATCTGGAAAGAAATTCCTTAGTTCTCTTGTAACCGGCATGACCTGCAAATTTAGATTTGTGTGCCCAACACAAGAGTTTGGTCCGAAGATGTGGGTCTACAAAGGAACGACCAGGAGGAGGAGAGGTGGAGGAGGAGTTGGTAATTGCCACCACTTGAATGGGGTTAAGGATGGTCTTATTCTCTTCTGAGGCCAAGGAATCCGAATTATCGAATGATCTGGATAGTGCATCGGCTTTACAATTTTTAGAACCAGAACGAAAGGTAAGGATGATCTGGAATTGGGAAAAAAAAGAGACCAGCGAGCCTGGCGGGGGTTGAGGCACTGGGCCTCCTGAAGGTAAGTAAGATTCTTGTGATCAGTCATTACAGTCACTGGATGTAATGCCCCTTCGAGAAGGTAGCGCCATTCTTCGAAAGCTATTTTAATGGCTAGAAGCTCCTTGTCTCCGATCCCATAATTCAACTCGCAGCTGGAATTTTTTTTAGAAAGGAATCCGCACGTCTCCAAAGAACCGGATTAAGATCTTTGGGATAAGACAGCCCAATTCCTACTGAAGAAGCGTCAACCACGAACCGAAAAGGTCTCCCTTGGTCTGGCTGTTTAAGGATGGGAGCCGCGATAAATGCTTCTTTAAGTGTTCTGAAGGCTGTTATCGCTTCAGCAGGCCACGGTCTGCAGCAGGCCCCTTTGCGGGTCAAGGCCGTAATAGGAGCAATGATAGAAGAGAAACCTTTAATAAATTGGCGGTAATAGTTGGCAAATCCGATGAAGCGTTGTGTAGCTTTGAGGCTCGCGGGTAACGGCCAGTTGATGATGGCTTCTACTTTCTCAGGGTCCATTTGGAGACCAGTGGCAGATACTAGATAACCAAGGAAAGGTACCTAAGAACATTCGAAGAGTCATTTCTCGAGCTTGCAATACAGGGAATATTTCCTGAGACGAGAAAGAACTGTCTTGACGTGGAGACGATGGGAACATAGATCAGATGAGAATATTAGAATATCGTCCAGGTAGACAATTACGGATTGGTAGAGATGATCCCTGAAGATCTCGTTGACAAAATCTTGAAACACTGCTGGAGCATTACAGAGCCCGAAGGGCATCACTAAGTACTTGTAATGCCCATCGCGGGTGTGAAATGCAGTTTTCCATTCATCGCCCTTCCGAATGCGTATCAAGTTATAAGCTCCTCTAAGATCCAATTTAGAGAAAATCTTGGCACCCTGGATGCTGTCAAAGAGTTCTGTAATCAGAGGAAGAGGATAACGGTTTTTAATGGTGATTGCATTCAGGCGACGGTAGTCTATACAGGGTCTTAAGGAGCCATCTTTCTTTTTAACAAAAAAGAATCCAGCCCCTGCGGGGGAGGAAGACTTCCTGATGAATCCCCGCTGAAGATTGTCAGAAACATACTGGGACATTGCTATAGTTTCAGGTAGAGAGAGCGGATATACCCTGCCCCTAGGGATAGCTTTCCCAGGTACAAGTTCGATGGGACAATCCCACGCACGATGTGGAGGAAGACTCTCAGCGGCAGATTTGCAGAAAACATCCAGGAATTCTAAGTATGGTTCTGGGAGTTTGCTTTGAGAGGTAATAGAAAAACAAGGCAAGTGGTTGGGTGGATGGATTTTAGAGAGTCACTTGTCAAAACAAGAAGGATCCCAGGAGGATACTTGGGCATGAAGCCAGTCAAACTGTGGAGCATGCGTTCTGAGCCAGGGTAAACCCAGAATGATGGAGTTAACGGACTGCGGAATGACCAGGAACTCAATCCACTCGTGGTGAAGAACGCCTACCTGCAACCCAACTGGACACGTGATATAGGTGATGGAGCCGTTACTGACGCGGTGTCACGGGCACTAGGAGTCTTTGCCCAGGATATCACCAGATGATGGACTTACCAGAGAAATAGAGATGGTACTATGGTTCTCTGGTAGCAGGGTGACAACGGAACAGGAGAAACAGCAGATGGTGAGAGAATACTCGAGGAAAGTCTATGACTAGCAGCAACTGGTAATGAGTAGATGAATGTACACGAGGAACCAGATGGACAAGGGAACGTGAGGAAAGTCAGTGGTCTGCATATAGCAAGTTGTACCACTGCTATAGTGAGGAGGAATGTCCTGGAGTAGCGAGGAGGTAGTGAGAGTCAGCGGTCTGCGTATAGCAAGTTGTACCGCTGTCTATAGTGAAGGAATGGAATCCAGGTGAAGGTAGGTAACGGGGAAGTCAGTGGTCTGCGTATAGCAAGTTGTACCACTGCTTATGTGAGAGAATACTTGAAACTGGTGTCACAGGGAACAGGAGTCAGTGGTCTGCGTCAGCAAGTTGTACCACTGCTATATATATGTGAGGAGGGGCACGAGGAGATGAATGTAAAGCAGAGTATACACGGGGCACACAGAACTTGATCCCACGATGATATCCACAATACAACGATAACTGATAAGCACTGTTTGAAGTATACAAAGTCACAATAACAGTCCAGGCAATAGGAGACAAAGTCAATAGTAACAATAGCTACAGTGGATAGGAGGCTCCGGAGGAGAACACAACTCAGTCCAGATGGATATGCAATACACAAGCAAAGTCAATGGAAAGTATGCATACCGAGGTTCAGGAGAGCAGGCTGTCAGAGCGACGTGCAGGGATACCTGAACGGCTGAACGCCGGCAGGAGGAGAGACCACTGGAGGGTGGAAGCGGTAATCAGGTTGGTGCAGCGCACGGCAGGTAATCCAGAATCCACGAAGCAATACTCAGGAAGCAGTAGTAAGTGGAACTGGAAACATGAAGAACACGGGAGAGTTGAGGCTGTCTGGTATCCAGTAGTAGAGGTGGAGGCAGCGGAGCGCTGACACGATAAACCCAGGAGAGTTGAGACGATCAGGAACTCTGTAGAAGTAACGGAGGCAGCGGATAGGAATCAGCTGAGTGCAGGCGCGATGAACACAGGAGAGTTGAAGTGATCAGGAACTCTGTAGAAGTAACGGAGGCAGCGGATAGGAATCAGCTGCGTGCAGGCACGATGAACACAGGAGAGTTAAAGGGAGCAGGAACTCTGTAGAAGTAACGGAGGCAGCGGATAGGAATCAGCTGCGTGCAGACACGATGAACACAGGAGAGTTGAAGTGGTCTGGAAACCACAATAGCAGTAACAGGAATCAGCAGGAGCTGAATACACGAGGAACACAGGAACACCTTCAGAGGCTCATGGGGAATGAGACTCCAAGATCAGGCAACCAGGTAATGATCACAGGTGGTTTAAATAGGGAGGGTTGCCTGATCATCCAATCAATTAAAAGCAACAGGTACTGAAGGTTTGAAAGGGCTGCACATGCGCAGACCCTCAGGATGGGGGACGGCCACGGTTCCTGGATACACGGGAAATGGCACTCACAGTCCGGTGAGTGACAGTACCCCCCCTTTTAAAGGTGGGCACAGAACACCTGGAACCGGGTTTGTCCGGAAACTTGGAATAAAACTTCTTAAGAAGAGATGGAGCATTAAGATCTTCTGCTTTGATCCATGACCGCTCTTCAGGACCAAAGCCCTTCCAATGAACAAGGAAACGAAGAACTCCTCGCAAAATTTTTGCATCCAATATGTGAGTAATCTCAAAGTCCTCCTCTTGATGAATTTGAACTGGCCGCGGTGCTGAAGGAGGGACCGAGAAACGGTTGATGATAAGAGGTTTGAGCAAAGACACATGGAAGGCATTGGAAATACGAAGGTTCTTAGGTAGTAGAAGTTTGAAAAAAACTGGATTTATCACTTGAATGATCCTATACGGACCAATAAAACGAGGAGCAAATTTCATAGATGGGACCTTCAAACGAATATTTTTGGTTGATAACCAAACACGATCTCCGATTTTCAGTGGTGGAATAGCCCGTCTCTTTTTGTCTGCAAAAGACTTATATCTGGCAGATGTCTTCTTTAAACAGGTTTTGACCTGAGACCAAATATTTTTGAAGGTCTGACAAACAGTCTCTACAGCAGGAACTTGGGTGGGAGGGAGGGCAGGAAATTCCGGAAAAGACGGATGGTGACCGTAAACCACAAAGAATGGAGTTTTAGAAGATGACTCATGATACATGTTGTTATGAGCGAATTCAGCCCATGGAAGCAAATCTACCCAGTTGTCTTGGTTGGCTGAAGAGAACATCCTAATAAAAGTCTCAAGATCTAGATTGACTCTTTCGGTTTGTCCGTTTGATTGAGGATGGTAGGAGGATGAGAGTGATAATCGGATACCCAAGGTCTTACAGAGGGCCCGCCAGAATCTGGAAACGAATTGTACTCCTCTTTCTGAAACAATCTCGGAAGGACATCCATGAATACGGAAGATTTCTTTGATGAAATAATCAGCCAGAGTAGATGAAGAAGGTAAACCGGTCAAAGGAACGAAATGTGCCATTTTCGAAAATCTGTCCACCACTACCCAAATAGTATTGCAGTTTTTACTAGGAGGAAGATCAGTAACAAAGTCCATACTAATATGGGTCCACGGCTTGGAAGGAATGGGTAGTGGTTGAAGCAAACCCGCTGGAGTTCTGCGGGGAGTCTTGAACTGGGAACACAATTCACACGCAGCCACAAAATCTTTGACATCTTTCCTCATAGAAGGCCACCAGTAACTTCGAGAAAAAATTTCAAAGGTCTTGCGTTCACCAGAGTGTCCAGAAAAATGAGAAGAGTGAAACCACGAAAGGATTTTCTTCCTAAGAGCAGGAGGCACGAGGGTTCTCCCAAATGGTAGCACCTTAGTGGAAGAAGCAGCCAGAGAAACACATTTGGGGTCTAATATAGAGTGGTTGGGATCATCTTCAACGTCTGAGGACGTCACAAAAGCTCGAGATAGAGCGTCTGCTTTTTTATTTTTTGCAGCTGGTTTGAAGGTTATGATTAGTTCAAAACGAGAAAAGAAAAGAGACCATCTTGCTTGACGAGGATTCAAACATTGAGCAGACTGTAAATATAACAAATTTTTATGATCAGTAAAAATTGTCACAGGATGACGAGCTCCCTCCAACAAATATCTCCATTCCTCTAATGCTACTTTTATAGCCAGCAACTCCTTGTCCCCGATGGTATAATTCTTCTCCGCAGGCAGAAGACCCCGAGAGTAAAAGGCACAAGGATGGAATTTTTGTTGCTCCGATCTTTGGGAGAGAATGGCTCCTAAACCAACATTAGAGGCATCTACCTCTAGGAAGAAGGGAAGCGTCACATCAGGCTGTCGAAGAACAGGAGCAGAGGAGAAGGACTCTTTGAGAAACTGGAAGGCTTGAAGAGCCTCAGAGGACCATTGTTTAGTATTGGCCCCTTTACGAGTTAGGGCCACAATAGGAGATGCAATCGAGGAAAAATCTTGAATGAAGCGTCTATAGTAATTGGCAAAACCTAAAAAACGCTGAATTGCATGAAGAGTAGTTGGCTGAGGCCAATGTAACACAGCATTCACCTTTTCTGGATCCATCTGAAGACCAACTCCGGAGACAATATATCCCAGAAATGGAATCTGGGGCAACTCGAATGAACATTTTTCTAACTTGCAGAATAATGAATTTTTCCGGAGTCTGGAAAGAACCTCTGCCACATGTTGATGATGAGAAGGCAGGTCCTGCGAAAAGATCAATATGTCATCCAGATAGACGACGACACAAACATATAACAAGTCCCGGAAGATCTCATTAATGAAGCCCTGGAAAACAGCGGGGGCATTACATAACCCGAAGGGCATTACTAAATATTCATAATGCCCGTCTCTGGTGTTGAAAGCTGTCTTCCATTCGTCACCGGACCTGATTCGAATTAAATTGTAGGCACAACGAAGATCCAACTTGGTAAAGATTCGGGCTCCCTTGATGCGATCAAATAACTCAGTAATTAGTGGAATGGGATACCGATTTTTGATAGTTATGGCGTTAAGTCCACGGAAATCTATGCAGGGGCGTAATGATCCATCCTTCTTTTTTACGAAGAAAAACCCTGCTCCAGCGGGAGAGGTAGAAGGTCGAATAAATCCTCGCTGGAGATTCTCTTGGATGTATTCAGATGTAGCTTGAGTTTCAGGTAACGAAAGTGGATACACACGTCCCCTGGGAGGAGTCTTGCCAGGTTGAAGATCAATCGGACAGTCCCACCAACGATGAGGAGGAAGACGTTCAGACTGAGTTTTATCAAATACATCGGCAAATGAAGCATACTGAGTAGGAAGTCCCGGTGAACAAGGTGAAATGGAGGATTGCTGTATTTTGAGAGGAATGACTTGATGACTTGAATGACTTGGCAACGATGATGACATTCAGACCCCCAAGACGTAACTTGAGGAGTGTGCCAGTCAATCTGAGGAGAGTGACTTTGAAGCCATGGAAGGCCTAATACAATCGGACTGGTAGTAACAGGGAGAATTAAAAATGAAATTTCTTCCTGGTGTAATACACCAATTTGAAGGGTTACTGGAGACGGACTTTGGGTGATGAGACCATTAATAATGCGTGATCCATCGATAGCAGTCACAATAATGGGTGTCTTCAAAGTAATCACTGGTAGGGACCATTGATTCACGAGGGATTTAGAAATAAAATTTCCTGCAGCTCCAGAGTCAATAAGTGCTTGGGACTTAAAGGATTTGGTATCAAAGGAAACTATAACATCAAAAGCACAAACTTTTAATTTCGTAGAACATGGAGAGGACTCCAGGGACCCTAACTTCACCTCTCCAGAACTGGTTAGGGCCTGGCATTTCCCGATTTTTTAGGGCATGAATTGAGCATATGAGTGGAATCAGCACAATAGATACAAAGTCTATTTTTTACTCTTCGGTCCCTCTCCTCTGAAGTTAATTTGGAGCGACCTATCTCCATGGGTATCACCTGAGATGAAGCTGGGCGAACTTGAGGACTTGAGCGAAGAGGTGCTTTAAATGAAGTTGTTTTTTCAGACTCTCTTTTACGAAATCTCATGTCTACACGGTGGCAAAGAGAAATCAAATCTTTTAGAGAAGTAGGTAATTCTTGGGTAGTCAGTGCATCTTTAATTTTATCAGAAAGCCCCTGCCAGAAGGCGGCAATTAACGCTTCAGTGTTCCACTGAAGTTCAGAGGCTAATATTCGGAATTGAATGACGTACTGGCCTACTGTACGAGAACCCTGACGTAGACGGAGGATGCTGGATGCAGCGGAAATAACACGACCAGGTTCATCAAATACACTTCGAAACGTGGAAATAAATTTGGCACTATCCTCTAATAAAGGATCATTTCTTTCCCACAGAGGGGAAGCCCATGCGAGAGCTTGTCTGGAAAACAAGGAAATGAGATAGGCCACTCTGGAACGATGAGTAGAGAAATTGTGAGGTTGGAGCTCAAAATGAACTGAGCATTGGTTTAGAAAACCCCTGCATGTTTTGGAGTCTCCATCATATTTTGACGGAGTAGGCAGGTGAAGCGTGGAAGCAGTAGACACCTGGGATGGCACTGGGGAAACGGAGGAAGGCACAGGAGCATCAACGGTAGCTGTGATATTTTGCACAGACGTTCTTTGGGAGGCTAACACCTGATAACATTGCAGCAAAAGTTGTTGACGAACATCCTGTTGTTCCATACGGATAACCAGATGCTGCAGCATCTCTTTGGCTGTAGGTTCCGCACCTGGGTCTGTCATGGCCTGATCCTACTGTCACGGGCACTAGGAGTCTTTGCCCAGGATATCACCAGATGATGGACTTACCAGAGAAATAGAGATGGTACTATGGTTCTCTGGTAGCAGGGTGACAACGGAACAGGAGAAACAGCAGATGGTGAGAGAATGCTCGAGGAAAGTCTATGACTAGCAGCAACTGGTAATGAGTAGATGAATGTACACGAGGAACCAGATGGACAAGGGAACGTGAGGAAAGTCAGTGGTCTGCGTATAGCAAGTTGTACCACTGCTATAGTGAGGAGGAATGTCCTGGAGTAGCGAGGAGGTAGTGAGAGTCAGCGGTCTGCGTATAGCAAGTTGTACCGCTGTCTATAGTGAAGGAATGGAATTCAGGTGAAGGTAGGTAACGGGGAAGTCAGTGGTCTGCGTATAGCAAGTTGTACCACTGCTTATGTGAGAGGATACTTGAAACTGGTGTCACAGGGAACAGGAGTCAGTGGTCTGCGTCAGCAAGTTGTACCACTGCTATATATATGTGTGTGTCACGGGCACTAGGAGTCTTTACCCAGGGATCACCAGATGGTAGGCTTACCAGAGCAATGTAGATGGTAATAGGGTACTCTGGTAGCTGGGTGATCACGGAACATGAAATGATGGCCGATGAGATGCTCAGGAAAGTCTATGACTAGCAACACTGGTAATAATGGGGTAATGATACACAAGGAACTGTATGGACAAGGACACGTGAAGGTAGTCAGTGGTCTGCGATAGCAAGTTGTACCACTGCTATAGTGAGGAGGAATGTCCAACAGAAACAAGGAGGTGATGAGAGTCAGCGGTCTGCGGGTAGCAAGTTGTACCGCTGTCTGAGTGAAGGAATGGAATCCAAGTGGAGGTATCCAGGTAGTCAGTGGTCTGCGGTAGCAAGTTGTACCACTGCTATGTGAGAGGATAATGGAACAGGTGATACCGGAAACAGGGATCAGTGGTCTGACATCAGCAAGTTGTACCACTGAATATATATGAGGAGGTGCACGGGGGAAGACTGCAACACAGGATATACACAGGCACCTTATACACGATCCACAGTAATATGCACAATATAGATATATATATAAGTAAATGACTGATCAGGTCTGCAATCTAGAAAGTCTCTTGAAGTAGTCCAGCACAATGATAACACAGTCAATGATGGCAATAGACTCAGCGGATAGCAGACTCCAGAGAGAACCAAACACAGTCCAGCAAGATATGCAATACACAGCACAGTCAATGAGAAGTATGCATACCGTGGTTCAGCAGTAGCAGTCAGATGGGATTGCAGCGGTACCTGAGCGGCTGGAGGCCGACTGGATAGGAAGTCCCTGGATAGGTGAAGCAGCGGTCTAGCAGGTGCAGCGCACAGGTGAGTAGACCGACAGGGACACGAACCCACAGGAGTCAGCAACACGTGGAACTGGACTCATAGGAAACCCAGGAGAATGGAGATGATCCAGCAGAGGGTAGTAGAAGAGATACAAATCCAATGCTGACAGGAGGGTAGAGACCAGTGGAACACGTGAAGGCGTGGAGAGTGGATCAGCAGGAGATGGACGATAGCGCTGACCACAGCGGCAGGACTCAGCGGCACACGGAGGTAACCAGTAGCAACCACAGGAACCAACAGCGATGGGAAACAGGAGTGCAGCGCAGGGCAGGAGCTGTAGATCACGAAGTGCAGCAGATGGTAATGAAAAGCGGCAGTCTCGAGGAAGTCACAGCAAAGATGAGATGAGAGTGTAGTGCACGGAGGCAGCGGATAGTAATCAGCTGGCAGTCACGATGTTGAACACAGGCGAGTTGCAAGCAGGAGACTGTAGTGCACAGAGGCAGCGGATAGTAGTCAGCTGGCAGTCACGATGTTGAACACAGGCGAGTTGCAAGCAGGAGACTGTAGTGCACAGAGGCAGCGGATAGTAGTCAGCTGGCAGTCACGATGTTGAACACAGGCGAGTTGCAAGCAGGAGACTGTAGTGCACAGAGGCAGCGGATAGTAGTCAGCTGGCAGTCACGATGTTGAACACAGGCGAGTTGCAAGCAGGAGACTGTAGTGCACGGAGGCAGCGGATAGAAATCAGCAAACAGACTTGATGAGAAGCAGGTGAGTGAGGTAAAAGCTGGAGTGCACGGAGGCAGCGGATAGCAATGAGCAAACAGTCACATGATATAAAATAACGTTGAAGTGGTGTAGAAGACTGTTGTGCACGGAGGCAGCGGATAGGAATCAGCAAACAGTCATGATGATACAGTTGATGGTAGAAGTGGTATGGAACCACAGTAGTAGAAGTGGTTTGGAAACCACAGGAATCAGCAGCGCTGAATACACGAGTAATATAGGAACACCTTCAGAGACTCATGAGGAATGAGACTCCAAGATCAGGCAACGTGGTGGTGACCACAGGTGCTTAATATAGGGAGGTTGCCTGATCTGCCAATTAAGTTAAAGGAGTATACACTGAAGTATAGAAAAGGGCTGCGCATGCGCAGACCCTCAGGATGGCGGACGACCACGGTTCCTAAATGTCCGGGAAGAGGCACTCACGGTCCGGTGAGTGACAGTACCCCCCCTTTTAAAGGTGGGCACAGAACGCCTGGAACCGGGCTTGTCCGGATTTTTGGAGTAAAACTTCTTCAAAAGGGCAGGAGCATTAAGATCTTCAGCTTTGATCCAAGAGCGCTCCTCAGGACCAAAGCCCTTCCAATGAACGAGGAAGTGGAGGACTCCTCGCGAAATTTTTGCATCTAGTACCTCGGTAATCTCAAAATCCTCCTCCTGATGAATTTGAACTGGCTGCGGAGCTGAGGGAGGAGTTGAAAAACGGTTGATAATAAGAGGTTTGAGCAAAGATACATGGAAGGCATTAGAAATCCGAAGACTCTTAGGAAGAAGGAGTTTCACACATACTGGATTGATAACTTGAATGATCCTATATGGACCAATAAAACGAGGGGCGAATTTCATGGATGGAACCTTCAAACGAATATTTTTTGTGGATAACCAGACACGATCTCCAATTTTTAGTGGTGGAATAGCCCGCCTCTTCTTATCAACGAAAGATTTATATTTGACAGATGTCTTCTTTAAACAGGTTCTGACCTGAGACCAGATATTTTTAAAGGTCTGACAAACCGTTTCCACCGCAGGAACTTGGGTGGGCGGGAGGGCAGGAAATTCCGGAAAAGACGGATGGTGACCGTAGACCACAAAGAATGGAGTTTTGGATGATGACTCATGGTACATGTTGTTATGGGCGAACTCAGCCCAAGGGAGTAACTCTACCCAGTTGTCTTGATTGGCTGATGAAAATATCCTTATAAAAGTCTCAAGATCTTGATTGACACGTTCGGTTTGTCCATTGGATTGTGGATGGTAAGAAGATGAGAGTGCTAATCGTATGCCCAAGGTTTTACAAAGGGCTCGCCAGAATCTGGACACGAATTGTACTCCTCTATCAGACACAATCTCAGATGGACATCCATGGATACGGAAGATCTCTTTAATGAAATGTTCAGCCAGGATAGACGAGGAAGGCAAACCAGACAGAGGGATGAAATGAGCCATCTTCGAAAATCTGTCCACTACCACCCAAATAGTGTTATGGTTCTTACTAGGTGGTAAGTCAGTAACGAAATCCATACTAATATGGGTCCATGGTTTGGACGGAATGGGTAGTGGTCGCAGCAACCCTGCTGGGGTTCTGCGGGAGGATTTGAATTGCGAACATAATTCACAGGAAGCAATGAACTCTTTGACGTCTCTCCTCATTGAAGGCCACCAGTAACTTCGAGAGAGGATCTCAAAAGTCTTGTGTTCACCGGCGTGTCCAGAAAAACGAGAGGCATGGAACCACGAAAGGATTTTCCTCCTTAGAGTAGGAGGCACGAGGGTCTTCCCAAATGGTAGCGTTTTGGTGGATGAAGCAGCCAGTGAGATACATTTGGGGTCTAGAATGGTATGGTTGGAAACCTCTTCTATATCAGAGGACGTAACAAAGGCTCTAGATAAGGCATCAGTTTTTTTGTTCTTGGCAGCTGGTTTGAAGGTAATTATTAATTCAAAACGGGAAAAGAAAAGAGACCATCTTGCTTGACGAGGGTTCAAGCATTGGGCAGACTGGAGATATGACAAGTTCTTATGATCCGTGAAGATCGTCACCGGATGGCGAGCTCCCTCCAACAAGTATCTCCATTCCTCTAATGCGGCTTTGATAGCCAGTAATTCCTTGTCTCCGATGGTATAATTCTTCTCTGCGGGTAGGAGACCCCGAGAATAGAAGGCACAAGGGTGGAATTTTTGCTGTTCCGAGCGTTGGGAGAGAATAGCTCCTAAGCCCACATTAGAGGCATCTACTTCTAGAAAAAAGGGGAGTGTCACATCAGGCTGAAGAAGGATTGGAGCCGAAGAGAAGGACTCTTTTAATGTTTGAAAGGCTTGAATAGCCTCAGTAGACCATTGCTTAGGATTAGCCCCTTTTCGAGTCAGGGCCACAATAGGAGATGCAATGGAAGAAAAGTCTTGAATGAAGCGTCTATAGTAATTGGCAAAACCTAAAAAACGCTGGATGGCACGAAGAGTAGTTGGCTGGGGCCAATGTAGTACAGCATTTACTTTGTCAGGATCCATCTTCAGACCAACTCCGGAAACAATATACCCCAAGAATGGAATCTGGGGTAATTCGAATGAACATTTTTCTAATTTACAGAACAATGAATTTTTCCGTAGCCTGGAGAGGACTTCTGCCACATGTTGGTGGTGAGAAGGCAGGTCCTGTGAAAAAATCAATATGTCGTCCAGGTAGACGACGACACATACATATAATAAGTCCCGAAAAATCTCATTGATGAAGCCCTGAAAAACAGCGGGGGCATTACATAGCCCGAAAGGCATTACCAGATATTCGTAATGCCCGTCTCTGGTGTTAAACGCCGTCTTCCATTCGTCACCGGAACGGATTCTGATTAAATTGTAGGCACCACGAAGATCCAACTTAGTAAAAATACGGGCTCCCTTGATGCGGTCAAATAGCTCAGTGATCAACGGAATGGGATACCGATTCTTGATAGTAATGGCATTGAGTCCACGAAAATCTATACAAGGGCGTAATGATCCATCCTTCTTTTTGACAAAGAAGAACCCAGCTCCAGCGGGCGAGGTGGAAGGTCGAATGAACCCACGCTGGAGGTTCTCCCGTATATATTCAGATGTAGCTTGAGTTTCAGGTAACGAGAGTGGATAGACCCGGCCCCTGGGAGGAGTCTTGCCAGGAAGAAGATCAATCGGACAATCCCAAGAACGATGAGGAGGAAGACGTTCAGACTGAGCTTTATCAAAAACATCGGTAAATGAAGCATATTGAGGAGGGAGTCCCGGTGAAATAGCTGAGATGGAAGCTTGCTGTACCTTGAGAGGGATGACTTGGGAAAGGCAATGATGGTGACATTCAGGCCCCCAAGACGTGACTTGAGGGGTGCGCCAGTCAATCTGGGGAGAGTGACACTGAAGCCATGGAAGGCCTAGGACAATCGGACTTGTCGTAACAGGAAGAATTAAAAACGATATCTCTTCATGATGCAGAGCACCAATCTGAAGGGTTACTGGAGACGTACTCTGGGTGATGAGACCGTTGATGAGACGTGATCCATCGATAGCCGTCACAGTAATGGGAGTTTTTAAGGTAATCATTGGTAGAGACCATTGATTAACTAACGATTTGGAAATAAAATTTCCTGCTGCTCCGGAATCAATCAATGCCTGTGACTCAAAGGTCTTGGTAGCAAAGGAAATAGTCACATCAAAAGCGCAGACTTTAGATTTCATAGACGATGGAGAGGACTCCAGGGACCCTAACTTCACCTCTCCAGAACTAGTTAGGGCCTGGCATTTCCCGATCTCTTAGGGCAGGAGCTGAGGACATGAGTGGAATCAGCACAATAGATACAGAGTCTATTCTTGACTCTTCGTTTCCTCTCCTCAGAAGATAACTTGGAACGTCCTATCTCCATGGGAATCACAGCGGGTGACACTGGACGAAATTGAGGGTTAGAGCGAAAAGGTGCTTTAGCAGAAGTCGTTTTCTCAGCCTCTCTTTCACGAAATCTCATATCAACACGATGGCATAGAGAGATCAAATCTTCAAGTGACGAAGGAAGCTCTTGGGTAGTCAGTGCATCTTTAATTTTATCGGAAAGCCCCTGCCAGAAGGCGGCAACTAGGGCTTCAGTGTTCCACTGAAGTTCAGAGGCTAAGATCCTAAATTGAATGACGTACTGGCCTACAGCATGAGATCCTTGTCGCAGACGGAGGATGCTGGAAGCAGCGGAGGTCACACGACCTGGTTCATCGAACACACTTCGGAATGTAGAAATGAATTTGGCACTATCTTGTAATATTGGATCGTTCCTCTCCCACAGAGGGGAGGCCCAAGCCAGGGCTTGTCCTGAAAACAAAGAGATAAGATAGGCCACTCTGGAACGATGGGTAGAAAAATTTTGAGGTTGGAGCTCAAAATGGACTGAACATTGGTTAAGGAAACCCCTACAAGTTTTGGGGTCTCCATCGTACTTTGACGGAGTAGGCAGGTGAAGCGTGGAAGCTATAGACACCTGGGATGGCAATGGGGAAACGGAGGAAAGCACAGGAGCTTCAGTAGTAGCTGTCACAGTCTGTCCAGATGTTCCTTGGGAGGTTAATGACTGATAACACTGAAGTAACAGCTGTTGGCGGGCATCCTGTTGCTCCACACGGCTAACCAGATGTTGCAGCATCTCTTTGGCGGTAGGTTCCACATCTGGGTCTGTCATGGCCTGATCTTACTGTCACGGGCACTAGGAGTCTTTACCCAGGGATCACCAGATGGTAGGCTTACCAGAGCAATGTAGATGGTAATAGGGTACTCTGGTAGCTGGGTGATCACGGAACATGAAATGATGGCCGATGAGATGCTCAGGAAAGTCTATGACTAGCAACACTGGTAATAATGAGGTAATGATACACAAGGAACTGTATGGACAAGGACACGTGAAGGTAGTCAGTGGTCTGCGATAGCAAGTTGTACCACTGCTATAGTGAGGAGGAATGTCCAACAGAAACAAGGAGGTGATGAGAGTCAGCGGTCTGCGGGTAGCAAGTTGTACCGCTGTCTGAGTGAAGGAATGGAATCCAAGTGGAGGTATCCAGGTAGTCAGTGGTCTGCGGTAGCAAGTTGTACCACTGCTATGTGAGAGGATAATGGAACAGGTGATACCGGAAACAGGGATCAGTGGTCTGACATCAGCAAGTTGTACCACTGAATATATATGAGGAGGTGCACGGGGGAAGACTGCAACACAGGATATACACAGGCACCTTATACACGATCCACAGTAATATGCACAATATAGATATATATATAAGTAAATGACTGATCAGGTCTGCAATCTAGAAAGTCTCTTGAAGTAGTCCAGCACAATGATAACACAGTCAATGATGGCAATAGACTCAGCGGATAGCAGACTCCAGAGAGAACCAAACACAGTCCAGCAAGATATGCAATACACAGCACAGTCAATGAGAAGTATGCATACCGTGGTTCAGCAGTAGCAGTCAGATGGGATTGCAGCGGTACCTGAGCGGCTGGAGGCCGACTGGATAGGAAGTCCCTGGATAGGTGAAGCAGCGGTCTAGCAGGTGCAGCGCACAGGTGAGTAGACCGACAGGGACACGAACCCACAGGAGTCAGCAACACGTGGAACTGGACTCATAGGAAACCCAGGAGAATGGAGATGATCCAGCAGAGGGTAGTAGAAGAGATACAAATCCAATGCTGACAGGAGGGTAGAGACCAGTGGAACACGTGAAGGCGTGGAGAGTGGATCAGCAGGAGATGGACGATAGCGCTGACCACAGCGGCAGGACTCAGCGGCACACGGAGGTAACCAGTAGCAACCACAGGAACCAACAGCGATGGGAAACAGGAGTGCAGCGCA
This sequence comes from Mixophyes fleayi, assembly GCF_038048845.1. Lineage (NCBI taxonomy): Eukaryota > Metazoa > Chordata > Amphibia > Anura > Limnodynastidae > Mixophyes > Mixophyes fleayi. Next base: position 5,994,149 of record NC_134402.1, read on the forward strand.
GGGCAGGAGCTGTAGATCACGAAGTGCAGCAGATGGTAATGAAAAGCGGCAGTCTCGAGGAAGTCACAGCAAAGATGAGATGAGAGTGTAGTGCACGGAGGCAGCGGATAGTAATCAGCTGGCAGTCACGATGTTGAACACAGGCGAGTTGCAAGCAGGAGACTGTAGTGCACAGAGGCAGCGGATAGTAGTCAGCTGGCAGTCACGATGTTGAACACAGGCGAGTTGCAAGCAGGAGACTGTAGTGCACAGAGGCAGCGGATAGTAGTCAGCTGGCAGTCACGATGTTGAACACAGGCGAGTTGCAAGCAGGAGACTGTAGTGCACAGAGGCAGCGGATAGTAGTCAGCTGGCAGTCACGATGTTGAACACAGGCGAGTTGCAAGCAGGAGACTGTAGTGCACGGAGGCAGCGGATAGAAATCAGCAAACAGACTTGATGAGAAGCAGGTGAGTGAGGTAAAAGCTGGAGTGCACGGAGGCAGCGGATAGCAATGAGCAAACAGTCACATGATATAAAATAACGTTGAAGTGGTGTAGAAGACTGTTGTGCACGGAGGCAGCGGATAGGAATCAGCAAACAGTCATGATGATACAGTTGATGGTAGAAGTGGTATGGAACCACAGTAGTAGAAGTGGTTTGGAAACCACAGGAATCAGCAGCGCTGAATACACGAGTAATACAGGAACACCTTCAGAGACTCATGAGGAATGAGACTCCAAGATCAGGCAACGTGGTGGTGACCACAGGTGCTTAATATAGGGAGGTTGCCTGATCTGCCAATTAAGTTAAAGGAGTATACACTGAAGTATAGAAAAGGGCTGCGCATGCGCAGACCCTCAGGATGGCGGACGACCACGGTTCCTAAATGTCCGGGAAGAGGCACTCACGGTCCGGTGAGTGACAGTGTGGAGGGGCACAAGGAGATGAATGTAAAGCAGAGTATACACAGGGCACACAGAACTTGATCCCACGATGATATCCACAATACAACGATAACTGATAAGCACTGTTTGAAGTATACAAAGTCACAATAACAGTCCAGGCAATAGGAGACAAAGTCAATAGTAACAATAGCTACAGTGGATAGGAGGCTCCGGAGGAGAACACAACTCAGTCCAGATGGATATGCAATACACAAGCAAAGTCAATGGAAAGTATGCATACCGCGGTTCAGGAGAGCAGGCTGCCAGAGAGACGTGCAGGGATACCTGAACGGCTGAAGGCCGGCAGGAGGAGAGACCACTGGAGGGTGGAAGCGGTAATCAGGTTGGTGCAGCGCACGGCAGGTAATCCAGAATCCACGAAGCAATACTCAGGAAGCAGTAGTAAGTGGAACTGGAAACATGAAGATCACGGGAGAGTTGAGGCTGTCTGGTATCCAGTAGGAGAGGTGGAGGCAGCGGAGCGCTGACACGATAAACCCAGGAGAGTTGAGATGATCAGGAACCCTGGAGAAGTAACGGAGGCAGCGGATAGGAATCAGCTGAGTGCAGGCGCGATGAACACAGGAGAGTTGAAGTGGTCTGGAAACCACAATAGCAGTAACAGGAATCAGAAGGAGCTGAATACACGAGGAACACAGGAACACCTTCAGAGGCTCATGGGGAATGAGACTCCAAGATCAGGCAACCAGGTAATGATCACATGTGGTTTAAATAGGGAGGGTTGCCTGATCATCCAATCAATTAAAAGCAACAGGTACTGAAGGTTTGAAAGGGCTGCACATGCGCAGACCCTCAGGATGGCGGACGGCCACGGTTCCTGGATACACGGGAAATGGCACTCACAGTCCGGTGAGTGACACGCGGTTACCATCAACTGCGGTGAGGACCAAAGGCTGCGGCAATAGATGAGAGGGTATCTGAAGCTTGGACACCAGAGTGGCGAGAATGAAGTTCCCTGCAGATCCAGAATCCACGAAGGCGGAACATTCCAGAGAAGTATCCATATATTTGAGGGTGACTGGCTTCAAAAAATTGGTATCCTTTAGGGAGTAGGGAGTATGGAGACTGGATCCTAGGACAACCTCCCCTTCATTGCCTAGGAGGTGGAGTTTCCCGGCCTCTTAGGACAAGTTAAGAGTAGGTGACCGGACTCCCGGCAGTACAAGCAAAGGTGGTTCCTAATCCGACACTCCCTCTCATCCCGAGACAGAGAACGCCCAATCTGCATAGGTTCTTCTACCGGAGGGGCTGGAGGGGCTGGAGACTGAAAGCGAGGAGCCAAGCGAATGGGGCGTCGTTCTTGATTTTTCTCCAATGAGCGTTCCTGGTGACGGATGTCCACCTTAATGCTTAGTGATACGAGCTCATCAAGTTTGGATGGAAGGTCCCGGGAGGCGAGAGCATCTTTAATGGGATCGGACAAACCTTGCCAGTAGGTAGCTGTCTGGGCTTCATCATTCCACCCCAATTCAGAGGCGAAAGTACGGAATTGTGCTGCGTACTGACCAGCTGAAAGAGATCCTTGACGGAGGGCAAGAAGACTGGAGGCGGCAGAAGACACCCGACCGGGCTCATCGAACACTTTACGGAAACTTTCAATAAATACGGCAGAGTTAGAAAGGAATACATCATTACGTTCCCACAGCGGGGAGGCCCAGGCCAGGGATTGTCCGGTAAGAAGAGAAATGATGTAGGCTACCTTGGCCCTCTCAGAGGCGAAATTCTCAGGTGCAAGTTCGAATTGGATGGAGCATTGGTTGAGGAATCCTCGACATCCCTTGGGGTTACCGTCAAATTTTTCGGGAGTGGGAATCCATAGAGTCCTGGAGGTAGCACTACTCACGCTAGGAGGAGTAGAAGAAGCTGGAGACACTGCCTGGGGAAGGTTCAGGGCTTCCAGGCGGGACATTACCCCTTGTATACAATGCAGGAGTTGGGCCTGGTTAGCTTCTTGCTGTTCCACTCGCTGCCCTAAATGGATGAGGAGGTCTCGAGCGGAGGGTTCACCAGCGCCATCTGTCATGGCCAGAGTAAACTGTCAGGCCAATAGCCTTTTTGAGGATAACAATAGCGGGACACTAACCGGTATTAACTCTACTGAACTAATAGGTGCAGAGTCTAACGTACCCCTGGTATTCGCCAGGGACCTCCGCAAGGAGGTTTGGACTTCGCTGCAGGGTACGCAGGTCGCGGTCCCACTAGCCAGTTGCCGGTGTAGTGTAGAAGGGTCAGACGGTCCGGGTCGAGCCAATCAGGAATAGCAGTACCAGGGAGAATCCAAGAGGGTAGTCAACAGGCCGAGGTCGCAGTACAAATAGGTCACAAGAAGAAGAAGAAGTTGCCAAGCTGGGTCACAACAATATATAAGGAACACAGTGAGCACAATCAGGATAACCAGGAACACCAGGTATAACCTGTTACTCTGGCACCCTAATGGCGCCAGAGCCAGGTTTAAATAAGGCCAGAACGCTGATGATTGGAGGAGCCAGGGGCGGGGAATCAGCGTGGAAAGTAGCGTCCCGTTGCTAGGCAACGGGACGAGACAGGGCGCATGCGCCCGACAGACCAGACTACCGGAAGCCGCAGCGCGAGTGTTGCTTAGCAACAAGCGCTGCGGCTGAAAGAAGGGAAGGTGTCCGTCCCCGACTGACAGGGGATCAGCGGGAAAGGCGCCTGACACTGTCAACCCTCCTGTAGTGTCTGCTCTGCTCCCCACTGCCTAACCCCTGTGCTGCAAAGGTTTCTGGGCAGTGTAGTTTCTCTTAGCTACTAATCAGAGCCCACTTCTTGCAGTGAGTGATGGACATGTCGGAGGCAAATCGCCGATAATTGCTGAACAGACCCCATGATGTTTTTAAGCCAACACACTGGAGTAGCTTACATATGTGGGCACCATGAATCAGTATGGCCTTCTTACATCTATGGCTCTATATTGTGGATCTGAAATTGTTATCACAGTAACTTTTCTAAATTTCAGTGGCTGAAAAAGAAATAGGAGGATGTGTCATTCTAATAAGCTAATAGAGAGGTACACAGAATAGACTATGGGGGAATGTACTAAGCTGCCAATCACCACACATTGCCATGGTTTTCAGACCCAAACCACAGGTGACTTAGGCCAAACCGCCTGGTAAAACTGTGTGGGAAGCAGAGTGTTGCAGATTCCGGCCATAGGGAAGGGGACAAATATATGGTGTAGAAAGTGTCAGTAAAGCCTCCAGGCAAACAAACAAATGCAAACTGCCAGGGTCTTATTAAGGGTTCAGAACGCCCTAGGCTAATACACTCGTAGCCCCTTCGCCTTCATGCCAGGCTAGTAGGTGATAGGTAAAAACAAGCGTGTCCTTAATTTAAAATCTCTCTTCCTTCATTCCACAACAGTGTTTATGGTCCCGTGTTCTTAAAACTTAACTTCACTTGGCTTTTTAATAGGGTCACTGTAATCAGCAGAACGAGGGTGAACATATGATAGGCTGTCACGCCCAGGCCTGTCGCCACCCATGTCTCTCCTACTCACTTATCCTCAAGCGACCGCCCCAGGATGACTCATTGTCTTCAGCCTTTACCATTGGAATAAGTCAAGATTCAAATATTACTACATTTTTCTTTCATGTTTTCTTTTAAATTTGGAGAACAACTATTCTCTAATATTTTTGTTAGGAACTCCTCCAGCTGGCACAACACAACCCGGAGTCTACTCTGCCAATCAGGTGTTCACTGGAGCCCCTGATGGTGGGGACAGACTCAGCTGCAGACTGACAGAGGGTCGTGAAGTGTGTACCGGCTGGGGAGAACCCAGGCAAGCGGAATGAGGTCCACGCAGAGGTCAAGGGCCGGCAGCAGGTAGCAAGTCCAGTTAACAAGCCGGGGTCAAGGATCACAGGCAAACAAGAGATACGGTAACAGGCCAAAGGTCAGGGTCACGGGATACACAAGCGAAGTCCAAATACAAAGCCAAGGGTCATACACGAGAGGTCAGCAGAATACATTAGACAGGAACAAGCAGGTCAGCAGACTGAGGAACATAAGCTATAACCGGCAATGAGGTAGCAGACCTCATTGCCTTAAGTAGTAGGCCCAGCCAATCAGAGCCTGGCTCTGATAATCCTCAGCCCCCTTGCACCTAGATTAATTAGCCCACAGGTGTTGTAATATTGTTGAGCGCATGCGCCCGGCTTCTCATTGCCGGGACGCAGCGCTGAAGCATCCATCCGTTGCCCCGGCAACAGCCGGGTCATGGGCGGAAGTGACGTCTCGGTCGCCATACGACGGCCGGGATGCAGGTAGGAGAGTCGCGGCGGCTGGGCACAGCCGCGGCTCGTAACAGTATCCCCCTCTTGAGGAGGGGTCGAGGGACCCCGACATCCAGGTTTCTTTGGAAATTTTTTGAAGAAATCCTTCAACTGTTTAGGCGCACATAGTCATCTTCGCGGGACCCAGGATCGTTCCTCTAATCCACGTTTTTTCCATTGTACTAAGATGTGTACCTGCCCCTGCACTTTTTTGGAGTCAAGAACTTTCTGGACCACAAATTTTTGTGGTGTGTTCCTATTTCCCACAGAAAGCCCTGTCGGCTGGGATTGACTCGGGTATAGTACTGGTTTAAGCAATGCACAATGAAACGTGTTCGGAATCTTTAGTGAGCCAGGAATCTTCAATCTAAAAGCTACCGGGTTGATCTGTTTGGTAATCATGAACGGACCAATAAATTTAGGGCCCAGTTTTTTACAAGGCTGTTGGAGCCTAATATTTCAAGTTGACAGCCACACTTTCTGACCCACTTTGAATGAGCAGGCGGTACGGTGGCGGTCCGAAATTTTTTTGCCCAACACTGAGGACTTCTTTAAGGAGGACTGAACTTTCCTCCAAATTACTTTCAAATCAGCAGCTGTGGAACGGATCTCCGGGATACCAGTAGATTTGAGAGAATACAGAGAATTGGACCTGGGATGGAAACTGAAGTTACAGTAGAACGGGGAAGTTTGAGTAGATGAGTGAGATGAGTTATTGTAGACAAACTCTGCCCAGGGCAGAAAAAAGGACCAATTATCATAGAATTCTGAAGTATAACATCGGAGGAACTGTTCAAGTGACTGGTTAACCCTTTCAGTATGCCCGTTGAACTGAGTGGGGTATGCAGATGATAGACTGATCCTGATTCCGAGAAGGGTGCAGAAGGATTTCCAGAATTGCGCAATGAATTGTGAACCACGATCAGAATCAATATCGGAAGGAAGTCCATGGGGCCGGAAAACATGTTGTATGAAGAGAATGGCCAGATCTCGAGCTGTAGGAAGCCTGGTTAATGGAATGAAATGTGCCATTTTGCTGAAACGGTCTACCACAACCCAAATAGTATTGTGTCCTGCAGAAGGTGGCAAATCAACAATAAAGTCCATGGACAAATGTGTCCAAGGTTTTTCAGGAATGGTCAATGGAACCAATTGACCTATCGGGCGAGTGCTGGGGACTTTGTTTCTGGCACAAATCTCACATGAGAGGACATGACTCCTGACGTCAGTAGACAAGGAAGGCCACCAGATCATACGGGAAAGGATCTCCAGCGTCTTATGGATTCCCGGGTGTCCAGCAGACCTACTATTATGCGCCTCTGCAAGAACCGCCTTCCTTAGGTGGACTGGGACAAAGAGACGTTGCTCCGGAGTGGTATCAGGGGCTAATCTCTGGAATCTCTGAAGTGCGATACTCAGATCCTGGGTTAACCCGGCATGGATTACAGAAGGAGGAATAATAGGCTCTGGGTTTGGGACTGGAACGTGGTGTGCCAAGAAACTTCTGGACAAAGCATCTACCCGGACATTTTTGGAACCCGGTCGATAGGTGATCAGAAAATTGAACCGGGTAAAAAATAACGACCAACGGGCCTGTCTAGGATTTAGACGTTTGGCCGATTGGATATATTGCAAGTTCTTGTGGTCGGTAAGGACAGAGATCTGATGTGAAGCACCCTCCAGCCAATGCTGCCACTCCTCGAAGGCCCATTTGATTGCCAATAATTCTCTATTCCCGACATCGTAGTTGGCTTCTGCTGAGGAGAACTGATGGGAGAAATAGGCACATGGGTGTAGGCGATTAGTATGAGGATCCTTCTGTGATACTATGGCAGCAGCACCACCGACGTCAGAGGCGTCAACCTCAAGAACAAATATCTTAGCTGGATCCGGGTGTCTAAGGACCTGAGCGGAGATAAAGGCTTTTTTCAGGCTTTCGAATGAGGCTACTGCTTGGGGCGACCAATTAGTTGGATCCGTTCCTTTACGGGTTAGGGCGACAATGGGAGCCACGATGTCCGCAAAGCCAGGAATGAACCTTCTATAATAGTTGGAGAATCCCAGAAACCTTTGCACCGCTTTAAGGTTATTTGGTTGCACCCAATCCAAAATAGCCTGAACCTTAGTTGGATCCATGGAGAATCCCTCAGAAGAGATTATGTAACCCAAAAAAGATACCTTCTACACCTCGAACTCATACTTTTCCAGCTTGGCAAAAAGGTGGTTCTCTCTCAATCTTCGTAGTACTTGTTTGACGTGATTCTGATGTACGGACAAAGATCTGGAATAGATGAGGATATCATCTAAATAAACAACAACGAAACAACCAAGGAAGTCCCGAAGAACCTCATTGATCAAGTCCTGAAACACTGCAGGTGCATTGCTAAGACCAAACGGCATGACCAGATACTCGTAATGGCCAGAGTGCATATTAAATGCCGTCTTTCACTCGTCTCCCTCCTTGATACGGATGAGGTTATACGCTCCACGAAGGTCGATTTTTGAGAAAACAGTAGCACCTCTCAACTGATCAAACAATACCGAGATGAGCGGAAGGGGATAGGTGTTCTTGATTGTGATAAGATTCAATCCCCGGTAATCAATACAGGGTCTTAGTCCTCCGTCCTTTTTGGATACAAAGAAGCATCCTGCTCCTACGGGAGATTTAGATGGCCTAATGAAGCCTTTCTCCAGGTTTTCTTCAATGTATTCCTGCATGGATTTGGTCTCTGGACCAGAGAGAGAGTACAGGCGTCCCTTAGGTAACTTGGAACCAGGGATAAGCTCGATGGCACAGTCGAAGTCACGATGTGGTGGTAAAATGTCAGCAGCCTCCTTGGAGAACACATCCCAGAACTCATGATATTGTGAGGGAAGCTGCTCTGGAATAGTCTGAATCACCCGCAGAGGCAGTGACAAGCAGGACCGTGTACAGTAAGAGCTCCACTGGACAATTTCTCCTTTTACCCAGTCCATTACAGGGTTATGCTGGGAAAGCCATGGGTGGCCCAGGATCAGGGGAACCGATGAACAATCAATAAGGAAGAAGGTTATTGTCTCTGAATGGAGAGCTCCGATATTCAATTGTAGTGGCGGGGTCTCCCAGAAAATCTTGCCACCAGGTAACGGACTTCCATCTAAGCCACAGACAGTAATAGCAGACTTGAGTTTTACCGTTGGAATTTCAGAAGCGCGGGCGAACCCGATATCAAGGAAGTTGCCTGCAGCTCCACTATCAATGAAGGCAGCCAGATCCATAGAACAAGTATTGAACGTGAGCTGTTCAGGGATCAATACAGCATTATTTGGGCAGGAACGGGAGATGTGGCCTTTTGTGCCACAATAGAGACATAGGCCTAGTGATCGTCTCCTGTCTCTTTCCTCAGGGGAGAGACGATACGCTCTTAATTGCATCGGTTCCTCACCATCTATGGAAACAGGAATGAAGACGAATGGAGGTGATGATGTCTCCTTTTCGGTTTTCCGTTCTTTAAATCTCCTGTCGATTTTAATGGAGAGGTGCATCAGATCCTCCAGAGAGGTAGGAGATGGGTACTGCACCAAAGAGTCTTTAATCTCTTCCGACAGGCCAAGACGGAACTGACTACGCAAGGCAGGATCATTCCATCCACTATCAGATGACCATCTACGGAATTCAGCACAGTATTCCTCTGCCGAGCGCCGACCTTGTTTCAAGGCCCGTAGATGAGCTTCAGCGGAGGCCATACGGTCCAGGTCGTCATATAGTAGACCTAACGCCTCAAAGAAAGCGTCTACTGACTGCATGGCAGGACTGGTCTGTGGCAAGGAAAACGCCCAGGACTGGGGGTCACCCTGTAGAAGGGAAATGATAATCCCGACTCTTTGCTGCTCTGAACTGGAGGAGCGGGGTTTCCACCGAAAATAGAGCTTGCAGCTCTCCCTGAAATTCCGGAACAGGGATCTATTTCCGGAGAACCGGTGTGGTAACTTCATTTTGGGTTCACAGATGGGATCCGGAGTGGACGGCGGAGTCTTGGCAAGTTTCTCCTGGACGGACATACGCTCAGCCAATCCCTGCATCATCTGGTACAGGGACTCAACATGGCCTGCTAAGGCTTGTGCCGTAGATGGTGTGGATCCGCCTCCATCCATCACAACCTCGTCTCAGTAGGGCCGGTTATAATGTTAGGAACCCCTCCAGCCAGCACAACACAACCCGAAGTCTACTCTGCCAATCAGATGTTCACTGGAGCCCCTGATGTTGGGGACAGACTGGGCTGCAGACTGACAGAGGGTCGTGAAGTGTGTACCGGCTGGGGAGAACCCAGGCAAGCGGAGTGAGGTCCACGCAGAGGTCAAGGGCCAGCAGCAGGTGGCAAGTCCAGTTAACAAGCCGGGGTCAAGGGTCACAGGCAAACAAGAGATATGGTAACAGGCCAAAGGTCAGGGTCACGGGATACACAAGCGAAGTCCAAATACAAAGCCAAGGGTCATACACGAGAGGTCAGCAGAATACAATAGACAGGAACAGGAACAAGCAGGTCAGCAGACTGAGGAACATAAGCTATAACCGGCAATGAGGTAGCAGACCTCATTGCCTTAAGTAGTAGGCCCAGCCAATCAGAGCCTGGCTCTGATAATCCTCAGCCCCCTTGCACCTAGATTAATTAGTCCACAGGTGTTGTAATATTGTTGAGCGCATGCGCCCGGCTTCTCACCACTGGGACGCAGCGCTGAAGCGTCCATCCGTTGCCCCGGCAACGGCCAGGTCATGGGCGGAAGTGACGTTCCGGTTGCCATAGCGACGGCCGGGACGCAGGTAGGAGAGTCCCGGCGGCTGGGTACCTCCGCAGCTCGTAACAATTTTACAATGAATTTCAGCTTATACCTCTCTGATGAAGAAATCTCCCGCTCTTCATTAGATTCTGTTTGGCAAACCAGTATTTCTGGTGTAGAATTATATCTCCAGCATGAGACCATTGCTTGGCTAGGTCTCCTCCTAGACAAGCCTTTTGTAATTAACATCTCTTAAGATCGAATAGGCCTGGTTCACATCTTGTACTGGGATTCACTCCGAGACACGCATTACATTCCCTCTCTGAGCATGATGGACAAGCCAACAGGACTCTGTCATCATCCATTCTGGGCTGTGGTAATATTTGATCATGAGGGGATATATGATGGTTAAATATGTTTAATACGTTCAGTGTTTAGTGGTACAGTATTGTTAGCAATAGGAGTTGTTGATTGTTTGTTAAAGTTAACGCTGCAAGTCCAAAAGTAAGTGATCGGTTAAGTGATATTGTTTGGAAATTGTTACTTGGGAAAGACAGTTTAAGTGATATTGGGGCCTATTGAAGAAGCTCAAAAGAGCTGAAAATCCCCCGAAAACGGCAGCTATGCACACGCATGATCTTAGGTCACGCCTGTGCAAAACCACCTTTGCAATAGTAACTGGAGTTTCAAGGTAAGTAAAGGCAGGAAGACTCCTACCGGATGCAATGTCCCAAGATGGCTCCGAAAAATCATCTGTCATTGATGACTATGATAATTAACAGGTCAAAACCTCCTTAATTAATAAATATGCCACATTGTTTCATTGTACTTTAGGAGTCTGACGCTTGTGTAGACATTCCCCTCCCCTTGCTAGAAAACAGGGAGGTCATGGGACGTGTGTAATGTGCACAATGTATAATGGCTGCTAAACAAAGAGATGTTTGCAGTGGACTTGTAAGTACTGTATTGTTTTATTGGAGTTTTAGCATTAATATTGCTAATACTGATTGTATAGTTTAATAGGTTAAGAACTGGGTTTGTTGTTATAGTTACATAAGCTGTATTGTTACTTTTGGAGCTTTAAAATTAATATTGTTAATACTAGTTGTATTGATTAATACAGACTGTATTGTGTAATGTGCTTAATTCATGGTTTGTGTATATTAGGATGAAGTTATATTGTACGTATTTTAGATATTATTATTACTGCAAAAGTAAAATACTGTGTACTAAAACCACATACCTTGAGCAGGGGCAAACGCAGGATTTGTAGAGGGGGGTTTTCACACCATGCCGCAAGTGGGCGTGACCAGCATGCATGGGGACGTGGCTATGATTTTAGACAGTGCTTGGCCGCTCTCCAACTCTTCCTATCCCCATAATTTACAAGTAGAGCCGTGTGAAGCGGGGGCAGGGTCCAGCCACCTCAATTATACAGTGCCCCAGGCTTGGAGGGAGATTTCCAGGCACTAGGAAACCCCCCCTCGGTTTGCCTATGCTTGAGTGGTATAACACAGGAAAATAGAATTGAACGGTATACAGACACCTCCACCATGCAGACTGTCCTCCATCTTGTTTTGTACTCCATCTTGTGCACACTCTCTCTCACCTGCACCTCCTCTCTATTACCATATACATATAGACACGAGCACACAGAGAGGACCTACTGATATTTCATTTACATACATTATTTCTATTTTAATTAATTTTTCCCACACTCATATAATCATACATACATATATACATAGTAAAGAAATCCTGCAACTTATATATTTAAAAAAAGATCAATAATATACCACGCTAACCTAGTAAGAGAAAGGGGTAGCACATTACTGGGGATAAACTGGAAACTCATTCTGATAATGACTTAATAGTATTGTATGATCCTTTTATCTGCTGAATTACAGCATCTTATATGTATTGTATACAAGGATTTATATGTACTCTTTATGTGACCTCTAAGTCATCTGTGAAGTAAAAGGATTTGGTGCTATGTATTTTGTCTGCATGTGTATGCAAATGGATTAGTTATTGATAAGACTGGTATTGGAATAAGCGATGTTACATGTGCAAGGGGGTTGGAAGGGGGTTACATTGACAAATTGTCAGGCATGTGCGATACTAAGGTGAGACCTGGGTCAAAAAGGGAAGTCACATAAGTAGCTCTTATGGACTTCTGCATGGAACGCGTTAGCATTATACCCGGGATTACTCTGTCTATGGTTGGTTGCAGTGGAAGAGGAAAGTTTAGGAAGGTTGTATAGAGATGCCGCTTAAGAGCATCTGAGATGTCATGGGTAACAAATTGTTAGATATTGACGAGGACAGCTAGAAGATGTCATGTGTAACATATTCTTAGACATGAACGAAGATATTAATAAAAATTGTATAATCCATAGTTAATGAGAGTGGTTATTAAGGGGCATCTTTACTGCACCATAGTTCTTTTAGTGTCATCAAAGAGCAATAACAGACTCTCAGATATAGTGCTACATTTCATACCCTTTTACATTCTAACTGCCACAATATTTCACCCCCAGAAAACCATGTGCCCTGGGCTGCAGCCTGTTCTGCCTATTGGGTAATCAGCACCTGCAAACTGCATATTGTGCCAGCCTGTTCCAACTCCAGGCTGATTAGAAATAATTGCAGCAAACCCCTGAGTTACGACTTGCTGGTGAAGTTAACATATTTTATGCCACTTCCTTTCCCAGCATGAGAGATGTCCATCAGAGATCTGTGATCTCTGTGTATATGCTCTAAGTAATCCGACCAGTTACTATAAACACGACTTCTGTTTGGGGGAAGCTGTACACTAATAATAAGAATACTGCAACATGAATGCCTGAGAACACTTTGTTACTGAAAATGTAGACAACCTATAAATAAAATAATACCAAAAATACCAACTGACTCACACTTTTCAGTAATATATTTTTCAGAATAAAACAAGTAGACGTTTCATTCTTCTCAGCTGCAGTTACTTAATGTTCATGAAAACTTTGTGATGCTGATAATCCCCTGATTTCGCTTTGCGGATTAATGAAGCAGTAACATGAACATGCCTAGTCCACCAAAGATAGAAGGAAATCTTCACGGAAGATGAATCACTGGTGAGTCATCTTCACAGAAGATGACTCACCAGTGATAGAAACATAGTAGCAGGTTATTCACCAGTGAAAGAAACATAGTAGAAGGTTATTCACCAGTGATAGAAACGTAGTAGCAGATTATTCACCAGTGATAGAAAAAAGAGGCAGATTATTCACCATTGAAAGAAACATTGAAGCTGATTCTTTACCAGTGAAAGAAACAAAGAGGCAGATTATTCACAAATGATAGAAACAAAGAGGCAGATTCTTCACCAGTGAAAGAAACAACAAGGTGTTAGGCTGACAGTCAGTACACAAACCCACAGAACTAGTTGGGGGAGGTCTTCACCTTTAGCAGCCGCCTTTCCAATAGAGCTTTATACGCTCACCAGTACTCAGATGCCCCCAGGACTTATCTCCAGATATAGTCTGAGTTTGTGATACAAAACCGTAGCGGCAGGCCAGGAGGCAGCGTAGATGGCAGCAAATGATCAGATGAAAGCCGAGGTCAGGGGTCACTAGCAAGTAGGATAATAAGGAGACATGGCAAAGGTCAGGGTCACGAGCAATATAGCGGGGTCCAAGGCACAGGCAACATGAATCAGGGTCACAGGCAAACAGGCAAGATCCAAGGTACAGGCAGGGGTCACACACAGCAAAACAATCCAGAAGGTATACACCAACAGCACAGGAGCAGGTAGCAGGCAGTAAACTGGAAGCTATAACCAGCAGGGAGGCTAAGCCCTCCCTGCCTTAAATACTGACTGTGGCCAATCAGAGCCTAGCTTTGACAATCACCCCCAGGCTATGCCTAATAAATCTGGACATTAATTATCCCACAAGCTAGTGGGCTATTTGCGCACGCGCCCAGCTGCCCTTCGTTACTTGGATGCGGTGCTCTCTATTACATCGTCCCGACCGTTGCCACGGCAGCGGACGGGACGAGACCCGGAAGTGACGTCCCGGTCGTCATAGCGATGGCCGGGACGCAGGTGAGAGAGTCGCAGTGGCTGGGCACTGCCGCAGCTCGTAACAGTACCCCCCCTTGAGGAGGAGTCAAGGAACCCCGATAGACAGGTTTTCCAGGGAATTGTTTGAAAAATTCTTCAGTGACCTTGCGGGTGTGCAAACGTCTCCACGGAATCCAGGATCGTTCCTCCAGGCCACGATCTTTCCACTGAAATAAGAAATGGATTTGTCCCTGGACCTTTTTGGAGTCCAGAATCTTCACCACGAATTCCCGATGGCCTTCTAAGTTGACAGGCTGAGATTTCCGTAAGTAACGGAGCCTAGACTAGGATAGCAGGCTTCAGCAGAGAACAGTGAAAAGTGTTCGGCATCCTATGTGAATGAGGAAGCTTTAGCCTGAAGGCGACGGGATTGACCTGTTTCATGATCAAGAATGGGCCAATAAATCTAGGGCCCAGTTTTTTGCAGGACTGTTTGAGCTTAATATTGCGGGTGGATAACCAGACTTTTTGCCCCACCTTAAATGAACAGTCCTTCCGATGACGGTCTGCAAATTTTTTAGACTGGAAAGAGGCCCTTACTAGTGCAGTGTGAACTTTTTTCTAAACAGATTTGAGGTATGAAGCCGTGGAACGGATCTCCGGAAGGCCAGAAAAGTTGAACAAGGACAAGGAATTGGATCTTGGATGGAAGCCAAAATTACAGAAAAATGGAGAGGTTTGGGTGGAGGAATAAGATGCATTATTATATGCGAACTCAGCCCACGGAAGCAATGATGACCAATTCTCTTGAAACTCTGTGGTGTAGAAATGTAGAAATTGTTCCAACGACTGGTTCACTCTTTCAGTCTGTCCATTGGATTGAGGATAATAGTCTGAGGAGAGACTGATGCTTATTCCAAGGAGGCTATAGAAGGACCTCCAGAACTGACCAACAAATTGGGAGCCCCGATCCGAAACGATATTGATGGGTAGGCCATGAAGACGAAAGACATGCTGTGCAAATAGCACAGCCAGATCTTGAGTACTAGGAAGCTTGGTCAGTGGAACAAAATGGGACATTTTACTGAAACGATCCACTACCACCCAAATAGTGTTGTTTCCTGAAGAATATGGCAGATCCACAATAAAATCCATTGACCAATATGTCCAGGGTTTCATAGGCATAGACAAAGGCATAAGTGGACCTGAAGGAGAGATTCTGGAGGTTTTTGTTTTTTGCGCAATCTTCACAGGTGCAGACAAAGCTTTCAACATCTGAGGACAGGGAAGGCCACCATACAAAACGTGCAAGGATTTCAAGGGTTTTGGAGATACCCGGATGCCCGGCCAATTTGTACTCATTGGCCTCAGAGAGGACACCTCTACGCAGATGCACCGGAACGAAAAGGTGCCCCGTAGGTGTTTCCAGAGCCGGATTTAGACCTCATAGGGCTCTAGGCAAGATACTGGTTTGGGCCCCCCCCCACCCCGCCCCCCACTCCGAGCGCCTTCCCCTCCCCAGTGAAACAATCCATAGCAATGCATTTTCTTTTATTATTTTTTTAAAGCATAGATTATATTAACTGTTAATACCTACTAGAGAAGATAGTGCAGACAATGATATACCAATAAATATTAACTTTTAATTAAATCCTTACATAAAACAGAGCACAAATAATGTTATACATAGCTATAATTAATTACATTTAAATAATAGGAGTTTTTTCAATAATCTGCTATAATGATTACTTTTCATTACTCACGTTTGCTGATGAAAAGAAAGGTAATTTCAGTCCCAGACGGTTGATATTATTGGTCCAACTCTGCGCACTGCACCTTGATCCTCTGTATGATGTCACTTCAGTCCCTGCACGCCCAGTTCAAGCACACTGGGCCTGTGTAAGCTCTCACAGCTCCCTCCTACAAAAAATGTATTTGGGCAAATAAGTTGAAGTACAGAAGAGAAAAAAATGTCCCCAACTTCATCACTTTTATCACTTTTGCTCCTCCTTCACAGTTTCCCGTTTACTACACTCTACTCCCATCATCATCACACTGTGCCCTCCATCATGCTTTTGCCCTTTTATCATCACACTGTGCACCCTTCACCATCACACTGTGCCCTTCATATATTTGCTCCCCTTGTTTATTTCCCCTCACACGGCCTGTTCCACATTTCTGTCATCATGCCCCTCTGCTCCATATTATATCATTATGCCCCTCATGCCCCTCTGCTCCATATTATATCATTATGCCCATCATGCCCCTCTGCTCCATATTATATCATTATGCCCCTCATGCCCCTCTGCTCCATATTATATCATTATGCCCCTCTGCTCCATATTATATCATTATGCCCCTCATGCCCCTCTGCTCCATATTATATCATTATGCCCCTCTGCTCCATATTATATCATTATGCCCCTCATGCCCCTCTGCTCCATATTATATCATTATGCCCCTCTGCTCCATATTATATCATTATGCCCCTCATGCCCCTCTGCTCCATATTATATCATTATGCCCCTCTGCTCCATATTATATCATTATGCCCCTCTGCTCCATATTATATCATTATGCCCCTCATGCCCCTCTGCTCCATATTATATCATTATGCCCCTCTAGCCCCTCTGCTTCATATTTCTATCATTATGCCCCTCATGCCCCACATTTCTGTCATCATGCCCCCTCCCTAAATGCCTGTTCCAAATTCCTCTTTCATGGGCCCTCCGTTAGTTAACTTACCTTTTAATTTCCTTTTCCTTTTCTCTGTTCTGTTCTCCTTGTTTACTTCTTTTTTTCTATGGCGTGCTGCCACCGCTCCTCCTCTCTGCTCCGGCAGTGCTCCTCTCCTTCTCTGCCACTGAAAATGACGTTGGGCGTGATGACATCATCACGCCCGACACGTCATTTTCAGTGGCAGAGAAGGAGAAGAGACTGCCGGTTCCTGACGGTCAGCTGACTATTTTATCCTTCTTTTTTTTTTTTTTTCTTAAATCATTTATTAGCGTTATGCTGGCAGCCAGAGGGGGGTGGCAGGCGGAGGGGAGCGCCTTTCTGCCTTGCCTTCCCCGCTCACCGTCAGCTCTGGCAGGGCCCTCAGGGTACCGCTGGGCCCTAGGCAGTTGCCTAGGTTGCCTAGCGGTAAATCCGGCCCTGGGTGTTTCAGAAGAGTCTATCTTCTGAAATTTACAAACGGTGTTTCCTAAGTCTTGGGTCAACCCAGCATGAATGATGGAAGCCATAATAATGGGCGGTGGTTTGCCAGTAGGTAGTTGATGAGGTAGAAAACTCCTAGACAAAGCATCCACCTTTGTATTCTTAGAACCAGGTCTGTAGGTTTGGAGAAAGTTGAAACGGGTAAAGAATAACGCCCATCGAGCTTGTCTGGAGTTTAACCGCTTGGCAGACTCAATATACAACAGATTTTAATGATCAGTGAAGACTGAAATTGTATGAACTGCTCCCTCAAGCCAGTGACGCCACTCCTCGAAAGCCCACTTCATTGCCAGAAGTTCCCGATTGCCCACATCGTAGTTGACTTTGGCTACAGAAAACTTGCGTGAAAAGAAGGCATATGGATGCACTTTATCATCACTGGGGTCCTCTGGGATAAGAGACCACCAGCCCCTACTTCAGAGGCATCCAACCCCAGAATGAATAGCAACTGCGGATTAGGATGCTTGAGGATCGGAGCAGTAGTGAATGCATTCTTAAGGGCTTCGAATGATGCAGTGACCTCTGGTGGCCAATTACTGAGATCCGCCCCTTTGCGGGTAAGAGCAGTGATGGGAGCCACTAAATCAGAAAAGGTCTGAATGAATCTCCGATAGTAATTCGCAAAGCCCAGAAATATTTGTATTGCTTTCAGATTGGTGGGACGTACCCACTCCAGAATGGCTTGGACTTTACTAGGATCCATAGAGAATCCATTAGGGGAGATTACGTATCCGAGGAGGGACACTCTTTGGACATCGAATTCGCATTTTTCCAGTTTGGCGAAAAGATGATGCTCCCTGAGTTTTAGGAGAACTTGTTTGACATGGTTTTGATGTTGAGGGAGAGACTGAGAATATATCAGAATGTCATCCAGATATACTACCACAAAATGTCCCAGGAAATCACTGAGAACCTCGTTGATGACATCCTGGAAGACTGCAGGCGCATTACACAGGCCGAAGGGCATGACCAAGTACACATAATGGCCAGATTGAGTGTTAAAGGCCATCTTCCACTCATCGCCCTCCCTGATGCGTATGAGATTGTAAGCGCCCTGAAGATCAATCTTGGTATAGATGGTAGCATCCCTCAGTTGGTCAAACAGGACAGAGATGAGCGGAAGCGGATATGTGTTTTTGATGGTGATTTTGTTCAGACCATGAAAGTCGATGCACGGGCGTAGACTACCATCCTTTTTGGACACGGAAAAAAACCCCGCTCCTACTGGAGACTTTGAAGGTCTGATAAAACCTTTCTGCAAATTTTCCTCCGCATAATCTTGCATTGCCTTAGTCTCAGGACCAGAGAGGGAGTATAACCTACCTTTGGGCAATTTGGATCCTGGAAGTAGATCAATGGCACAATCAAAGTCTCAGTGCGGAGGTAGAGAATCAGCCGCCTTCTTAGAAAACACGTCCTGGAATTCAAGATAAGCAAAAGTGAGTTGTTCCAATAGAGGCTGCAGAAACCGAAGAGACATGGCCAAACATTTTTGAGAACAGTGGGTACTCCAGCGAATAATTTCTCCAAGATTCCAGCCGATTACTGGGTTATGGAGGTGGAGCCAGGGATGACCCAGAATTAGCGGAACGGAAGGGCAATTAATGAGGAGAAGAGACAGGGTTTCAGAATGAAGAGACCCAACTGTAAGTTGTAATGATGGAATTGTGAAGGAAATCCTGCCTCCGGGTAAGGAACCTCCATCCAGACCACAGACAGTGATAGCAGAATTAATTTTCATGAGAGGGATTCCAAGGGACTTAGCAAAGCCGATATCCAAAAGGTTCCCTGTGACACCACTATCAATAAACGTTGGGATGGCAGAGGAATGTGATCCACAGGAAATGTGAACGGGAACTAGTAATGTATTTTTGGAAGAAATTAACTGTAGACCTAGATGAATATCTTCCACATTCTCTAGGCCAGATCTTTTCCCGACTTGTTGGGACAGGAACGCAGAAGGTGACCATTGGTTCCACGATATAGGCAGAGGCCCAAGGTGCATCTCCTAGTTCTCTCTTCCTTGGAGAGGCGACAGACCCCTAGCTGCATAGGCTCCACAGCTTCCATATTAGGAGGAGGCACAGAAAGAAATGTACAGGGAATAGGTGCTTCCTTCTCAGCTCTTCTTTCCTTGAGGCGTCTATCAATATTGATAGTTAGCTGCATAAGTCCCTCCAGGGAGGTAGGTGAAGGGTACTGTACCAGGGAATCCTTAATTTGTTCCGACAACCCCAAACGGAATTGGCTGTGTAAAGCTGGGTCGTTCCACTCTCTGTCAGTGGATCACCGCCGGAATTCGGCAGAGTATTCTTCTGCAGAGCATCGGCCTTGTTTTAAGGACCAGAGGTGGACCTCAGCGGAGGCTACCAGATCCGGGTCATCATACAGGAGGCCTAGGGCATCGAAGAAGGAATCCACTGACCTCAGCGAAGGACTGTCAGAAGGCAAGCTGAAGGCCCAGGACTGAGGGTCCGCCTGAAGTAACGAAATCACTTTACCCACTCTCTGTTGTTTAGAGCCGGAGGAGCGGGGTCAAAGACGGAAGTAAAGTTTACAACTCTCCTTAAAGTTACGGAACAGGCTTCTGTCCCCAGAGAATCAGACCGGTAAATTCAGCTTGGGCTCCACGGTGGAAGCTAACGGGTTTTGCTGGACTTGCGCGGCTCTGGTGGCCTCTTCCTGGGCAGACAAATGCTGAACAAGGTTCTGGACCACTTGTGAGATGGACTGGGTCTGACCTGACAGAACTTGGGCTGGAGAGAGGTTCGTCCCGCTTTCATCCATGGAAGCGAATTTTCCAGAAGATTATGGCCGGTTATAATGTTATGTTGACAGTACAGTACACAAACTCACAGAACTAGTTTGCAGGTCCTCACCTTTAGCAGCCGCCTTTCCAATAGAGCTTTATACGCTCGCCGGTACTCAGAGGCCCCAGGACTTATCTCCAGATGTAATGTAAGTTTGTGATACAAAACCGTGGTGGCAGGCCAGGAGGCAGCGTAGATGGCAGCGAATAGTCAGACGAAAGCCAAGGTCAGGGGTCACTAGCAAGTAGGATAATCAGAAAACACACCAAAGGTCAGGGTCACGAGCAATTAAGCGGGATCCAAGGCACAGGCAAAATGAATCAGGGTCACAGGACGCTGACCTGGAAGTGACGTCCCGGTCGTCAGAGCAACGCCTGGGACGCAGGTGAGAGAGTCGCCGCGGTTCGTAACACGAGGCAGGATATTTCCCAGTGGAAGAAACAATGAGGCAGATTCTTCACAAATGACAGAAACAATGAGGCAGATTATTCACCAGTGAAAGAAACAATGAAGCAGATTCTTCATCAGTGAAAGAAACAATGAGGCAGATTCTTCACCAGTGAAAGAAACACTGAGGCAGATTCTTCACCAGTGAAAGAAACACTGAGGCAGATTCTTCACCAGTGAAAGATACAATGAGGCAGATTCTTCACCAGTGAAAGAAACAATGAGGCAGATTCTTCATCAGTGAAAGAAACAATGAGGCAGATTCTTCACCAGTGAAAGAAACAATGAGGCAGATTCTTCACCAGTGAAAGAAACAATGAGGCAGATTCTTCATCAGTGAAAGAAACAATGAGGCAGATTCTTCACCAGTGAAAGAAACAATGAGGCAGATTCTTCACCAGTGAAAGAAACACTGAGGCAGATTCTTCACCAGTGAAAGAAACACTGAGGCAGATTCTTCACCAGTGAAAGAAACAATGAAGCAGATTCTTCATCAGTGAAAGAAACAATGAGGCAGATTCTTCACCAGTGAAAGAAACACTGAGGCAGATTCTTCACCAGTGAAAGATACAATGAGGCAGATTCTTCACCAGTGAAAGAAACAATGAGGCAGATTCTTCATCAGTGAAAGAAACAATGAGGCAGATTCTTCACCAGTGAAAGAAACAATGAGGCAGATTCTTCACCAGTGAAAGAAACAATGAGGCAGATTCTTCATCAGTGAAAGAAACAATGAGGCAGATTCTTCACCAGTGAAAGAAACAATGAGGCAGATTCTTCACCAGTGAAAGAAACAATGAGGCAGATTCTTCATCAGTGAAAGAAACAATGAGGCAGATTCTTCACCAGTGAAAGAAACACTGAGGCAGATTCTTCACCAGTGAAAGAAACAATGAGGCAGATTCTTCACCAGTGAAAGAAACAATGAGGCAGATTCTTCACCAGTGACAGAAACAATTAGGCATATAATTCACCAATGAAATAAACATTGATGCAAGTTATTAACCACTGAAAGAAACAATTGAGCCGTGGAGATGACTGATGATTTCTATAATCCTTACTTTCAATATCTATTACTTGCACATGGTATATAAATGTAATAAATCAAGCAGTCCCCTATTCTTATCAAAGTTCTCACATTACATTAAATTGACTTGTAGAGGACACTGATAGGGATATTGTTGTGTTCTGCAACCAGCTACACTTTAAGGATATGATACCCGGCGACATCTACATCAGAAAGTTTTTTTGCAAATGTATCTCTTCGGTAATATTTTAAGTTATGTCACTTTTCTATTCCCAGGACCAACATACTGATACACTACTGTATATTGGACATTTGCAAAAAATGACAAATCTGACAGCCACATTAATCCTGTGTATTGATTGAGTGAGAATTGCTGAAATAATTAAAATGATTGCTAAAGTGAATGAATTCATTTATATATTGATGTGATATAATTTACTTTTTATTACTCAATGTGAAATGTAATGTTGTCTTCAGCAACATCAGCAGCGGCCATCTTGGAAGAGGGAAAGAGGAAAACTGTCTTCAGGGTAAGGAGGAGTTCACAGTCAGGAGCAGTCTGGTCATTGGGCTGTAGTTTTCTCTGCGCTATCATGGTCGGTATCAGGGAATGAATCCAGGAGGTGCCGTTGTAAGTTCCCTCTGGAGCCGCTGCACTGTGCCGGCATGGAGCCCAAGTGCAGCAGGAACATGTTGCTACTCTGTGCTGGGTTCCAATGGACCGGTGGTAATTGTTTCACGATTATCACCATAACGACACTGAGGACTCCTCCAATTAAAAGCAGAATATGTAAAAAAACGATTTAAAGAGAAGCAGACTTACCTGCATACCGACGTTGGAGATGTCCCATCGGTGCAGGGCGCTGACTTCAAGTGACTCCATCACTACACTTTAACGTCATTGCTTCTATCACTTTTAATCTAAAGCGGCAATGTCTGGTTAAGTGTTTAAACACTTAACCTGCGGAGTTTGACATTGCCAAGTGATAGAAGTTGCAGTGACGTTAAAGTGTAGTGACGGACACCTCTGTAGTCGGAGTCACTTGAAGTCAGCGCCCTGCACCGATGGGACATCTCCAACGTCGGTATGCAGGTAAGTCTGCTTCTCTTTAAATAGTTTTTTTACAGATTCGGGTTTTAATTGGAGGAGTCCTCTGTGTCGGAATATTCAGCACCGATCACCCTTACCCAACCCCAATAGAGCACTAGGTAATGGTGGATCCCCCCAGCACCACAGCACTCTGGTTCCCACTAACCACCAGAAGTGCCCTGACCAACACATTGAGTTTAAAAAATTTATTTTTATTATACATATATTTTTACATTAAAACCACATTACAAACAATCATTTACCCAATTCTACACCTGGCAGAAAGTGCCAGGTCCTAACCCTTTCGGCGCTTCTGCGCTGGCCATTTGCAACACATGGGGGACCCACAGGGAAATGTAATTCCCCGGGGTCACCATGGTGACTCTCACCCTCCCTGTGATGGCATGTTAGTGTTAGAGCGAGGCTCTGACCTCATGATGAAAGTGGGCAGCGTGATGCAAACAATCGCATCATAGCAAGACGCGGATGTGGTCAGTGTCACGGTGTGAAAGTGCCTAACGCTGTTGATATGGCCATCACGAGGAGACCAGAGTCATTAACGACACAGGTTTCCCGCACTCAGGAGCAGCAGCCATTTTAGAAGTTAGGACCTGGAAGATAGGAGGGTGGGGCTGGGTCCCCAACGAACTTGAGCAGCTAAAACCATGAGGCAACAGATTAACCCCTTAGAGGTAAACAAAGGGTGGTTTATGTCCCCAAAAGGGGGGTTCAAGAGTCTCTCAATTAAAGAGACCCCACCAGCTTTAAGCCACATAAAAGTAGACATGCACATAGGGGATTCCAACTTTCTGGGGTACCCCGAGAAGAGCCACCAGAAGGGGTGGGGCATGTGTGTTGGCTGCAGTTCTGTTACGAAGGGGAGAGCCCCCAGCAAGTTTGCTGCAGCATGTAGGTCAGTGTGTTTTGCACTCAGTATGTGGGAGATGTCTAACAAAGCGCAGTAGTGAGGAACAGTAAGAAGAGTTTTACATGTAAAGCCCTGCAATTGGAGGGAGGTCCCTCTCTGAGAGGAGAGTGCTGTGTAGAGCACTGTGACTGCAATAGGAGAGCCCTTGGATATTGGTATTGATACAAGTAGAGCAGTCTGCATGACCCTCACTGTGGGAAGAGCTTTGTTATAGGAGCTGTGTGGCTGAAAGAGAGATAGTCCCTGGATATGGATATGATTATTACTGAACACACATGAGCAATACTCTTTTCCATTCAAGCAAACATGTAACGCACATCTATAAAAACATACATTTTCAAGGTGAAAGAAAGTATGTTATAATGAACAGAACAGTTTAATTTATTTTAGAACGTGTTACTTGCATGCCGCCAAATTGGAAAACTGATTTAGGATAGTGTGATACACAAATGTATTGTTGTCTCATTAATGCATAGATACAGATACTTCTTACGTCAATTTTTTAAACCGCTGTTAGTTCAGTTGCACTTTCAAGGCTCATAAAAGCCAGCTCCTCTTTTCTGTAATAAAACACATGTCAGTGTATTCGGACAACCAAGGACCTGATCAGGAAGTGATCCCGATTTCCACATTTCTTTAGTTTATGAGCAGTTGGAAAATGTAACCACAAGAGGTATGAACCATAGATAGATATGTTAAGCTGGATGTGATATGTAAGTTTTCTGTTATCCAGGTTGTTATGTATGTAATAATCATTCCCTGATCACAGCACAATTTAGATATGTAAGTTTCTAGATTAGAAGGTGGCTGCCTGCCACCAGAAGGTACCTGTTGTCTCTTCAGGCAAATCTGTGATATAAGATGAGAGAATAGGTGAGGGGACTCCCAAATGGCGAGGTAACGCAAAACAAGGAAGGTGCTCTGAAAAAGTTAATGTGTAACTAACAACAAGACAAGGTCGGCTTACGTGGTGTAATATATGGTGTTCATCCATCACTGTGTCCTGGATCTCTCAGGAGAAAGAACCAGGTCCAAAGTTCTATAAGGAAGGACACCATGCTTCCTGTATGTAGCCCTGCATTGAAGTAGGAGAACTCTGTCCTACGCTTTTTGGTTAAGAATGACATCACTCTCTGCTAAACCACCCTGTGCAATTTTTGGACTGAAGCATAAAGAAACTCACGATCCATCCCCCTCTTTGTCTGAACCGTCCTTGTCTCGCTTCCTTATAGTTTATTGTCATTTGTTGTTCCTTTCCGTTTGGTTAACTTATGTTATTATATGCCATGCGTATTTATGTTAATTGTTAAATAAGTTAGGTAAGTTATTCTTAAATGTTATCAGGTGGAGTGTCAGGAATAAAATAGAACAAGATGTCTGTGATAAATGATTAGTGTTTACCGATATAATACTATCAGACTTTTCATGTTTAGCCAACAAGGTTATTGTTATACTAGTATCCTGGATTAGACTCCTAGGGGGTAAATGTATCAGAGTCCGGTTTTTTCACTTTAAAATTTAAAGTGACGATGGCTTGTAAAGGCAAGTTTGTCCTTACAAGCCATCATCCCTTTAAATTTTAGCTGCAAAGACGCCAATCTCCCGCGAGATGAAAAAAACGGACTTTGATGCATTTACCCCCTAGACACCTTCTCCACAGGGAGCCAATGGTTCCCAAACACTGGGGGAGAGGACACTCCTGGATGAGTTTTATCATTTTCCCCACCTATCATAACCTGGCTACTGCCCCTAGTTCGCCCACCATTAGCTCCACCACGATGGGGTTATTGAAGGGTTTTTAATCTGTGTTTTTAACTGTGTTGGGTGTTCGTGGATTGGTGATTAGGAACTTTGCTTCCGTCACATACATGTGTATGCTGTACCTGCAAAGAATCACATCTGTCTGGTGGCAATATATCGGCATGTCTGTATTGCTATCTATGGAACAAACTGTGTTTGGTTGCAACAATCTGTCTAGGTAATTTCAAAGAACCCACAAGCACGTGTGGTCCTCACAATCCCTCACCCTAGTTTAGTATGTGCTTAAAGCCAACTTTCCTTGCTGCTGTTACATGTTACTTAAGCCTGAAATTGGTTTTCACATTATTCATTGTATGGAGATTTAATCCAATCTAATTAGTGTGTGCATTAATGAAAAACCACAATCAGGAGGTGGCTAAACCAAACAGCAAAGATAAACAGGTGGTAGCTGTTATAACCTTTTGGTATAACCACCTAATGAAAGAAACTTGCAATAAATTGATAAATCACTTACTCACTGTTCTGTCTAAGGGCTAGATTTACTAAGCTGCGGGTTTGAAAAAAAGGGGATGTTGCCTATAGCAACCAATCAGATTCTAGCTGTCATTTTGTAGAAGGTACTAAATAAATGAAAGATGGAATCTGATTGGTTGCCATAGGCAACATCCCCACTTTTTCAAACCCGCAGCTTAGTAAATCTAGCCCTAAGTGTCACGCACTGGACCCGTTAGACTCTGCGCTTTTTTGTGGGTAGTGCCTAGCCAAGCAGACCTTGAGGTACCACCTGACACCGAACTTGTGACACTAAGGCATTTGAACAAAATGGTCTAGCCACAGGGATGTATACAGTTTATTAATTAATGCAATAAAAGTTTAATTTCAATACGTTTATGCTTTTGTACAAGTTTGGCTACTCCTGTGTCAGTGAATTGTTAAGTTGACAAGTGGCAACACTGATGGCAGCTCAAGATGTGGAAAGAAGATGCCTTTTAGTTATAGACCCATCCATTCACCCCCAAATCACCACTCATAACAAAGTAATGAAGAAACTGACTTCGAGTATTATAGGGCTGGGCACAGAGAAAGTCAATTAATATTATGCTATCCCAGATTGACTGTGGGTGACAGGAACAAAGAAAGAGATCAATGATCGTTTAAACTGGTGTCTACTGAAACCTAGAAATAAAGACGATTGTACTGTGTACAGTAAATCAGAAAATACATTTAGTCACATTCATAGAGCAAAAAGGAAACTATATTTTATACAGTGCTGTAGGTGTGTATTTATTAGATATTACTTAACCAGCGTGGGCTGGTGCTGGATCACATTGGTGTATGACAAGAGGACGAAATAAATTAACAAATACAATAAATAATAGCTTTGTTACCGACCCAATGGTAATGAGAAACATACTTTTATGCTACATGGCCTTGTGCCCTTCTCCTTATTCATACATTGATAACGACTCTGTGTGATGAGAGTATGCACTGAATAAATTAGTAACATCACAGAGAACCAGCAATTTCAATCCTGTTAATGACTTTCACAATATAAGAGTCCCCCAAGTGGACAGTACCGGTAATACATCCAAACAGAATTAGGGATTGAAAGACTTTTCATTAACGTTATGCGATGAGAGAAGGTAACACTTCAACAGTTGGGAACAATGGAACCTTTGCCGTATAATTTGCCAATCTTGGGTAGAAAATTACAATGTTTTTTTCAAATTTTCCTGGCAAACTGATTATTATACAATGAACATGGGCTCACTGCTGCTGGCAGTTCTGTAAGATCAAATAGAATTGTGAACAGGGGAAATGTATCACCATCCTTCAGTTATAAATAGCAGTTAAATACACTGTTCAACGAGCAAGTAGTGAAATATAACATAGAACCTCCAGCTCTAGTGTCCCCAACCCGACAGGAAGACGAGACTGGATCATGTGTGTAAACTTTGGGCATGATTCATTAAGGAACACACAGTAAATGTAAATGGCGGTTTTTAAAAAAACGCACTTAAATCGAGTATACGCGCACCGAATTCAACAAGGACCTGAGGTGAAAATACGTTTGGTGATGACTATGGGTCCAGGTTCATTCTGCTCTACTAGAAAGGACACTGCAGGATACGTCCAACACATTTGTGAATTATAAACACACAAAAGAATGCACAGAAAAAAAACTTCCATTAATGTCACCTGATAATAATATAGTCATTAATGACAAAACATTAAAAAATAACGATGCTGTGTCCTGTGGCTCATGGTCCGGTTCTGGGCATATACAGAGTAACTCTGAGAATTATACGCACAAAAATCGCCATTTATGTGCTTTAATGATTCCGGCCCTTTGTGTCCATCTGGTGTCTCGGCTGTTGTTGTAATTAGGCTACAACTGCTTTGAAAACCATAAACGGAAAATGCAGCCACAAGGAGGAATCTGTCAAATCACCTAACATAATGGGTTTAGTTCTTCAGAGGAATTGAGAGTGGCCAAATGAACTGATTAAATGCATCCGGCAGCTCCTAACACTCAGACATTTGGTCAGTGCAGGTTTTGTTGTGCTTCCTGTCTGAGAAAAACATCGTTCAGTGAAGGTTCCGTAGCAGAAATGTCGGTATCTGGATCCACAATGTTCTCAATCTAAGAGAGAATGTAAATCAGTTTCATAAGTCAGATTAGCACAAAGTGATAACATTGATAGGTGACTATATAGGAAATAAATTCATTTATTAAGATATAAGTGCAGCTCATCTGCTTTAGCCAAGACTTCATATTTCAACAGGATGCAGTATAAGGTACATTGTTCTCTCTGTGAGCAGACACTGAACTGATCAATATCATATTCTCCAACCTATTACCTTCAGAAACATCCAATTATAGATGTCCACATGGGCTGATTACATATATCCCCACTTTAGTTATATTAAGACAATGATATATATCATGATAAATATCCAAATAGTAGAAGAGAAGAACATGTACTTTTATAGCCCCATTAGTGTTTCCCGGATCACCAGAGTGCAAGTGCAGTGTCTAATTACATGTGGATAAGGGGACATTGTAGCAATGCTGTGACAAAATGAGTTTGATATAACCTTAACCAACCTGTCCCTGGTTTTACACAAAATGTGGAGCATAACAACATGTGCTTTTTATAGCCCTGTTAATGTTCCCCAGCTCACCAGAGGACAAATGCAGGGTTTAATTACATGTGAATAAGGGGACATTGTAACCATGCCTATATAGGAAACTGTTTCACTATATGTTACTCATTGTAAAAATGTATATTGTTTATTGTATAATGTTGATATTACAGTGATGATTGTTTTTCAATTGAAGCCAGGTGTTTTATGGGTAAGGATCGGATGAGGTCAAGGATACAGGTGATGGGGCTATAGCAGCATTCCTCCTCTCCCTCCTTTCTCTACAGGAAGTCCTGATCAGCTGGAAGATAGTTCTAGCTGAAAAGACTTGTAAGAGGTTAATACTGGGACTGTCTCAGGTTGTATTTCACCAGACTCCTTGGAGTCATCTCACAAGGGGACCAAGGGATGTATTGGGATGAGAAGGGACAGCCCTGTAACAGCCCCTTTTGACAGACAGCCACTCTCAGAGGATCCCACTATCTAAGGCCACCAGTGACCCAGCCCCTGGAGCGTGGGAAATCTTCAGGGTATAAGGGAAAGGGTGAGAGCCAGAGATAGGTATCAGAAGAACTCCGTGGGACTTGTTACATGGTGGGCCTGATCTAACAGGGAGACCACGGGCTTAACTCGTGCCACGCTGGTAGAGGAGATATTGTCATGTCACGTGGCCAGGATTCAGCAAGTCAGGACAGTCAGGTGACTGAAGCAACTTAAGCTAGTGCAGTGAGGCATAAATAAATTGGTAACCTGCCTGGCAATTATTTACTGCTTGTATATAGTATTCTAGTGTTTGTTGTTATTACAATAAATGTAGTGTTGTATTTTTCTAACTGCATTTGCCAGAGTGACTATAAGCACCCTGGAAGGTACTGGGTATGCTTACCTGGCATAGTAAGGCACCCCTGGGTGGCCAACCAGTGTGAAGTGAGTATAATTGGGCCAGATAAATCCCGTAACTTCACACGTGCCTATATAGGTGACTTTTTCACTATGTGTTACTCATTGTTAAAATATATATTGTTGATATTGCAATGATACTGTTATACATAGTTCTTCAATTGAAGCCAAGGGAGTTATGGGTAAGGATCAGGTGAGTTCCAGTTCCAAGAAACAGGTGAAGGCACTGTAGCTGCATTCATTCCCTCTCCTCTCTCTACAGGAAGTCCTGATCAGCTGGAAGCCAAATCTGGCTGAAAACGCTAATAAGGGTTTAATACTGGGAGTGTCACATAATGATATTGGAATTGCCCCTTAATTAACTTGAGAATGTCCTGATTGTCTCAGGTTGTACTCAGCCAGACTCCTTGGTGTCAGCCCAGCAGGGGATCAAGGGGATTCCACTAGAGAGTTTATAGATATATCTTGTACCTCAGATGTAATAAATAACCCATACGAATGTTGGTTTAATTAAAGTCAGTGATGAAATTGTCATCACGATTTCAAATAAAAATTGCCTATGTAACAACAATATAGTGTTTTTTTGCTACATGAACTACTGAAAATACCCAGTACCTTGCAGCAGCTGACCACCATTCTCTGTACATCTATCGTGAGACTTGTTTGGTTTTCCTGTCCGAGTAAATCATCGTTTGGTGAAGGATCCGTATCAAGATTGTTGGACTCTGGATCTGCAGTGTTGTTGCTGCTCTTCTTAGTAGACTTTCGTTTCCTCCCTAATAGAGGATGTAAAGCAGTTTTGTAAATCAGAGTAATAAAAAGGTGATTACATTAATATCTGTCTATACTGGAAACTATTTCAGGCTTTCAAGACACTAATGTCTGTTTATTAAGATATAAGCACAGCTCATCTGCTTTATCCAAGCCTATAGACGGCTTAGTCCAGGAGGATCATATATTACAGATGGCAACAGACAGAGACGTTCTCCCTTTAACATAACAAATGTATCTTCGATATCTAGATGTGGCCAAATGACCTCCATAGTTATATAAGGCTTTTGTGAAAATGTCATAAAATATATGAATATACAACTGAAAACAATTAATTTAAACATGCCTCAATGTGCTGTGTGCTAGTCTGATTCAAGCTTATGTCTGCAATAAGTAACAGTTTAGATTAATGATTCATTTTCTAAAGTCAATAAATATAACAGTGGAATTGTTACCACATCAACCAGAAAAACAATGAATTAATAAACAGTGTGAATAGCGCTATGAATATTATGTTAATAAGATGGTAAGAAGAGATGAAGAATGTTTGGGAATCTCACTTATGGGCTATCAGGGAACAATTTAGGGTTATGGAGATGTGGGAGATACAAGTATGATAGTTTCTTAAAGACTGATATATAAATGTGAAACATTACAGATACAGTAGAGGCTGTTTCTTATTTTGTGATGCGTTGCTACAGGTAAGTGCACAGATTAGTGTCAAGATGACCATGACTGTGGGAGCTGACATATGGACTGAAGTACATGAACTTTCCATGGTGAATGTAAGGAAGGAGCAGTAATGTTAGTTTTTTGCCCGAATGTGATCCAATGAATGTCACACATTTTGGAATGCATTCGTCATTTATTGGGGCGGAGTCTTCAAGCATCACAAAATAACCTGTTTTGTTTATGTCATTGGAAGAGTCAGCCAATTCTTTCAATGGGACATTATGTGTTATGTGGGTGCAGATAATATGGATATGTGTATTGATGTGTTCACATAAACCAATGTCACTAAAATGTGCAAATGTGATAAAGCCTCAATGTGTGTTCACCCTCATAGCTTCCAAAAAAGCCCATATATGTGTAGCTAATAGGGGACCCTCCCTGCAGCTCCCAGCTCTGGTGAACTCAATCCATCCATAAGTTACAATATAGCTCTAATATAAACATATAGTTGGGCTTCTATGCTCCAATGCAACACAAACATGATGTACTTACAGAAGTATATCGCTATTATGGCCAGAACTAGGATAACCACAGGTACAAGAATGTAGCCAAATATTTCATAAACTAGAAAAGAAAGATATAATAAGTTAATGGCTGTAATAGCACAATATACAACACCTGACATTACAGAGGTTCAGTTACATTTATCAGTTTTACAACAATAAATTTATCTATACATCACAGTCACCTACATAGAGTAGAGGCAGCCATTTTGTGAGCTGAGCCAATATTAAGCCAATCATTTCACTAGGAACTAGTGACACAAAAAGGTTGATTCAATTCTGCTGCAAATAACGCGGCGTTAATACGGTAAAACTGTGCATAATTACTCCCTGAGCCACGAGAAGAAATACAGGTTAACATTACCGTACTAACGGTAATATTGTTAACGACCTCGTTATTCATGGCAGAATTGAATCGGCCCCAAAGTGTCTCATGTCTCGGTGATGCCATCAGTTCTTAGTGAAGTGACAGGATGTGTTCTCATGAAAATTGGTTCAGCCCACAAAATGGCTCCATCTACTGTAAATAATGTCCTTTAAATCATGGATGTGCGCAGACCAACAGGTTTTTGTTCTAAAACGATTTTCATGTTTGGCTTTTTTTCGTCCAAAAATTTATTTTTACTTTGATTCTAGAATTCATTAAAAATTGTGAAAAACAGGTAAAAACATGTAAATGTAATTTTGAGCTGTTATTCTTCCTATATAAGTATTTATATCATTAACATTTATTTACAGTCTTTGACAGTCTATTTTCTAGTGACCACCTAACCTCTGCCAATATTTTCACCAATATAGGCTAAAGGCTGCAGCGAGTTGACTGGCTAACAATAGTGGCAGAGCAGCGGCACAAACTCTTGGCAGATTAATAAAACATATGATCCCTATAAAACATAGTGGCACTGCACTAGCTGGTAGGATGGTCATTTTAGCAAAGAAGATAGACCAAGGTGGGCCTCACCTAGAAGTGAAATATTGGGAGAAAGAACACAGAGACAATATTTCAACATTAGACAGCATGTGTGACACAATGTAGAGAGGCAATAATAAAAGCTCATTAGACGGATAGCTGCATCAATAGACATTTCAGATGAGTAGATAGACGAAGGTGGGCTGCACCCAGAATTTAAATGGTGAGATAAAGAGTATGGACACAATATTTTAAATGTTAGACAGTATGCGTGACACATTGGAGAGAGGCAGTAATAAAAGCTCATTAGACAGATGACAATGGCATTAATAGACATTTTAGTAAAGGCGATAGACCAAGGCCATAATGTAAAATGGTGCAAGATGGAATTGTCCTTGGACCCTCCAAACCATATGTTAAAAAGGACCGGCATGGTTTAATAAATCAATCATTTCAGGGACAGGGACTGCCACTTTTTGTGGCTGAAGTGTTGTTTGGGGCACAAAAGAGAAAAATTTGGTTGTTGCTTTTTAAATTACAGAATAGATAGTGATTTTAACAATTTACTAATGGGCATTAGGCTAACAGTGGTCATCTTCCTCAATGGTGACAATGTCATTGCCCTCATCATCCTCATCAATGACGTCAAGATTAATGTAACTGACATCCTCATCACTGATTTTAAGATCGATCTAATTGGCTGTACTTTGACATTTTCAAAAAGAAGATACACCAAGTAGATGAATGTTAGACAGCGTTAGGGACAGAAGCAGCAGTTATAAGATAAAGAATGATAATTAGGTGCTAAAGAAAAACAATATAATACAATAGGGTGCCACCAGACTTTACTGCAGCTCTATAGGGAAAGTGCTGATCCCACAGAAAGTACAGTCAAAGGAAAAGAACAGTCAAAAACAGGTAATGTGGAGAATGACCAGACTGAGATAGACTCACATACATCTAAAAATCAAATTAGGAACAAATTGCCTATATATGATAAAAATATATCAATATTTATTACAAATATTACAGATAAAAATGTTAGAAACACATATATTCAAGGTGCTAATGGTAAATTACGCAATCAAATCAGCAATGTATTATAAATATAATAATCATAGATCATCGTAGATAGTAAAGTACACTTGGCTCATAAGTGTATTCTCAGTCACACAGTTTTATATATTACAGAGTAATATATGTAATAAATATTAATATATTTTCATCATATACTGAAATTTGATTTTTAGTGTGTGTGAGTCTCACTTTGGCCACTCTCCACAGTATCTATTTTGCACTGTTCTTTTCCTTTGGCAGCAGTAATAAGAGCTCATAAGACGGATAGAGCTCAATGTTGATGATGTCATCACCGTCATCATTATCCTCATCATGGATGTTAATATCATCGTCACACAATATTAGTTTATCCCCATTGGGAATCCAGCAATACAGATTCTGTTTGTATTTGGCGGCAACAACTTTCGTCCCCATACAATTTTTAGTTCATTTTGATGAATGCCAATTTTTCAACATTTTTGGGAAGTAGCCTTTATCGACAACTACAATGTTCTCGGCTATGCTAAACACTCTTTCTGTTGGGTGGACAGCTTAACTACACCTTAGCTGGTTTGTACATGAGGCTCCAAATTGCCTTTTTTTCCTCCCAGAGTATAAAGGGACTGTTTTGTACATTATCATTAAAGTAATCCTACACCGTTCTGCTAATACAAGGTGTATCAGGTTGAGAAGTGGTCTGACCAGATGTCATAACAATGTTTCACATTGTGCTGTGTTGACTCATCATCAGTGTTACTCTTAGAAAAGGTAATTTTTTTCTGGCAGTAGCATTTTTAGGAGAAGCTGAAGCAGGGGTCGTGCCATGTGCAACTTGAGTCGACAGCTTGGTCACAAGGAGCTTTTTGTATCTTGGAAGATTTGTGTCAGTTGGAAAGAAAGACATTCTTACATATGACTTAAACATTGAGTCAAGCATGATTGGCAAAATGTAGTGATCCAATTTCAAGATGCTGCAAACCCTTGGGTCCTGGTGAAGTGAATAAAGAACTTGATTTATACACTTTGCAGAATTGCTTACATTCATCTTCTCCTCAGCTTTTCCAGCTGCTCTTCCAGTAGTTTGATTGGGGGTTATGACTTGACTCAGACTGGCAGTGTCTGAACTCACTTATTTGTTAGAATTTCAATAAGTTTTAAAAGTTTTCAAAGTTTCAGTAGCTCGCTTAAAACTGAAAGGATTCTCCAGTGCGCTGGAGTAAGATAACATGTCCCCCCTCTCCCTATCTCATGGCTTGATGTGTAGGTCTTCTAGACGCTGAAGCAGATAAAGTGTGGAATTCCACCTTGTTACTACCTCTTGCTTCAGTTGGTGGCAGATAATATTATTTTTGCAGCTGCTGCAATGCTCTACATGCGGATGCTGAATGCTGAAAATGCTCAGAAATTTTACAGGCCACAGACAGCATCTCCTGCGCTGACCTCTCATATTTTATAAAATTCTGAACCACCAGGTTTATTGTATGTGCAAAGCATGGCATGTGTTGAAATTCAA
Source organism: Mixophyes fleayi (assembly GCF_038048845.1). Taxonomy (NCBI): domain Eukaryota; kingdom Metazoa; phylum Chordata; class Amphibia; order Anura; family Limnodynastidae; genus Mixophyes; species Mixophyes fleayi. The sequence goes on from NC_134402.1 coordinate 6,029,002, forward strand.
CCAGTTGAAATGCACACAAAATGTTCATTCCATTATTGGCAATGAGGAATCCTCAAGAGGGCCTCAGTGGAATGAGCCATTTTGCAATGACACGCCTCAGTTTCTCCAACAGATTGTCACCAGTGTGCTTCCTAGTGAAGCCAGCGATACAGAGAGTAGCTTGCCTGTGAATGACCTGGCATTGTGTGCTAGCACACAATTCCAGGTCAAAGGATGAAAGGATAATGCGCTGTTGATGCTGATGGCAATATACCTACCAAGTGGAATGTGACTGTCATGTAGTCTTTTATTTCACCAGTACCACTTGTCCACATATTTGTAGTTAAGTGGATAGTTGGTACAATGACATTTTCTAGGGACTGAATGATATAGACCGATATAGCTGAGGCATTAATGTTCAGGAGAAATGGAATCGAGATGGAATTTGGTAGTGTGAACACATGACCTTAACTTATCTGCTAAAACCCTATCCATTGATGTCAGAAATTGGATGTTCATTGTCACGAACAAGATAGTTGGAAGGCCTTACCTGCTGGTATCTGCTCTGCTACGCAAGGAGGGGCAGAGTCTAACCACACCCCAGGTTTTCACCAGGGAACCCTGCAAGAAGTTTTGGACGTAGCTGCTGAGATGTGTCGGTCGCGGTCCTCCTAGGTAGCTACCAGCGAGGTCTGGTGAATCGTAGTCGACAATCCGGGGTCAAAACCGTGCAGGCAACAAGGTACAGAGGAGTCAGGCAGGAGAGTGGTCAGGCAGGCAGGGGTCAGAATCCAGAAAGGCAGCAGAATAAATATATACAACACAGGAGCCAAGAGACAGGCTAGAAGACTAGATACTCTGGCACCCTATTGATGCCAGAGTCTAGTTTAAATATGGTGCCAGAACTGCCATTGGTGGGAGTGGAGGTTGGCGGTCAGCTGGTCTGACCGCCGACTGGAAGCGCCGCTTAGCGTCTCCGTTGCCTAGCAATGGAGACGCGATGTTCGGGCGCATGGAACTTCCTGTCAAACCGGAAGTGATTGAGAACCAATGGTTTTAGTAAGGAAACATGGAAGGAGTTGTGAATCTTCAGAGAGGGGGGAAGATGCAATTTGTAGGTTACTGGGTTAATGACCTGTGTCACCGGAAAGGGCCTGGTGAATCGTGGGGCAAGTTTCATCGAAGGTACCCGGAGTCTAAGGTTCCATGTGGAGAGCCACACTTTGTCCCCAATATGGATAGGAACAACTCTACGATGGCGGTCAGCGGCTTGTTTATATTGTTGAGATGCTTTTAACAAGTTTTCCTTTGTTGATGCCCAGATGTGAGCCAAATCTCGAACAAGAGAGTGAGCAGCAGAAACCGTAGGTGCTGAGGGATGAGAGAAATCAGGAAGGATGGGATGGGTACCAGAGACTGTAAAAAAGGAAAGGAACCGGTGGAATCATGTATATGATTGTTGTGTGTGAACTCTGCCCATGGGAGCAAATTATACCAGTCGTCTTGATTACCGGAGGAGAAACAATGGATGAACATCTCAAGATCCTGATTTAGACGCTCCGTCTGGCCATTGGTCTGAGGGTGACATCCTGAGGAGAACTTTAGGTTGATTATAAGGTCCTTACAGAAAGCCCTCCAGAACCGAGATATGAATTGTACCCCACGGTTCGATATAATTTCTTGAGGGCAACAATGGAGCCGGAACACCTCTATAATGAAGACTTGGGCCAGTTTAGGGGCGGAAGGCAGGCCCTTAAGGGGTACAAAATGGGCCATTTTCGAAAAACCTATCGATAACCACCCAAATGGTATTGAAACCTTCACTGGACGGCAGATCTGTAATAAATTCCATGGAAATGCTAGTCCAGGGGCGCGGGAAGAGGTAGGAGTAGCCCGGAGGGAGGGAATCTAGGAATCTTGTTTTGGGCACATATCTCACAAGAATCTATGAAATCCTTGAGATCTGATCAGAGCATAGGCCACCAGTAACTCCGGATGAGGAGAGAACAAGATTGTTTAAATCCGGCGTGTCCAGCTAAACTTTGTAGTATGGGCCTAGCGGAGGGCTTTCAAATGAATTATGCTGGAAGGTTCGAGGATGTGAAGAGGTTCAGTTGCGGGTGCCATATCTGATTCGTCGAAGGATCGGGAAAGAGCATCCGCCTGAGAATTCTGTGAACCAGAGCAATAGGTGAGTTTAAAATCAAAACGGGCAAAGAAGGAGGACCACCTTGCCTCTCTGAGGTAGGTTAGATTTTTATGGTCTGTGAAGACGGTGACCGGATGCCTAGCTCCTTCGAGAAGATGGCGCCATTCTTCTAGTGCTAGCTTGATGGCAAGTAACTCTTTATCTCCGAATCCATAATTGCGTTTAGAGGAGGTGAATTTTTTGGAAAAGAATCCACAAGGTCGGAAAACTGAGGGAGATCTCAGGGAAAAGACAGCTCCTACCCCAAACAGATGATGCGTCTATTTCTAGAAAGAAAGGTTCCTTTTGATCCAGTTGAGTAAGGACAGAAGCAGACAAAAAGGCTTCTTTCAAAGAGGTGAATGCCGAAATGGCCTCCGGAGGCCAAACCTTCGGATTTGCTGATTTTCGGGTGAGAGTTGTGAAGGGAGCAATCAATGTGGAGAATTGGTTGATGAACGGTCTATAATAATAATTGGTGAAACCAACAAAACGCTGAACCGCTTTCAGGCTCAGAGGTCGAGGCCAGTTGGTGATTGCGGAAACCTTCTCCGGATCCATCTTTAATCCTGAACCAGATACGATATACCCCAGGAATGGTATTTTAGGGACTTCGAAAAAACATTTTTCAAGCTTGCAGAAGAGTTTGTTTTGCCGTAATCGGTATAGAACCTCTCTGACATGGAAATGGTGAGAAGTGATATTGGAGGAAAAGATCAATATGTCGTCAAGGTAGACTACCACCGAGTTGTAGAGGAGGTCCCTGAAGATCTCATTAACAAAAGACTGAAATACAGCGGGGGCATTGCATAATCCAAAGGGCATGACGAGGTATTCATAGTGTCCGTCTGGAGTACTAGAAGCAGTCTTCCACTCGTCCACCTCACAAATCCGGATCAAATTATAAGCACCCCGCAAGTCTAGTTTAGAAAAGACCTTAGAACCACTAATTCGGTCAAAGAGTTCAGAAATGAGAGGAAGTGGATACCTGTTCTTAATAGTAATGGCATTAAGCTGTCGATAATCAATGCAGGGCGTAAGGTTCCATCTTTCTTCTTCACAAAGAAAAAAACATGCTCTGGCTGGAGAGGAGGATCTCCTGATGAAACCGCATTGCAGAGTCTCTGTGATATACTGGGACATATTGGGAAGGAAAAACAGGATAAATTCTGCCCTTAGGAATGGGCTTCCCCAGTTGTAATTCAATAGAGCAGTCCCACGGACGATGTGGAGGAAGGAGCTCAGATGCAGCCTTGGAGAACACATCCAAAAAAGAAGTATAAGGTGCTGGAACATCAGGGTGAGAGAGGTGCGTCTGGTACGACTTAGAGGAGAGACGTAACTTCTTGGGTTCGACCATACGTAATCATCTCTTGTGGCATTGAGGACCCCAGGAAGTGACCTGTGCTGAACTCCAATCGAATTGGTGCGCATGTAGTCTAAGCTATGGGAGACCTAGAATGACTGGATTTATGGATTGTGATAGAACCAAAAATTCAATCCACTCAGAATGCAGGACCCCTGCCGTCAGCCGGACTGGGGAGATAACCTTGGAGATGGAGCCGTTAGTGACCCGGTTCCCGTCCACAGCAGTCAGGAATAGTGGCTGAGGTAAGTCACGAATAGTGATTTGGAGTTGTGATGCCAGGGTGGCGGAGATGAAATTCCCAGCAGCGCCGGAATCCACGAAGGCAGAGGTCAAAAGAAGGCCACTAGGAGAGTTCAGTGTGATGGTCAGGAGAAAATCTGGATTGGAGGTGGAATAGTGAGTAGAAAGTCTGACTCCTAGAACGGCCTCCCTGTCAACGACTAGGATCGAGTGTTTCCTGGCCGTTTGGAACAGGAAAGTAGCAGGTGACCAGCCTCTCCACAGTAAAGACAAAGATTTTGCCTAAGTCTTCTCTCTCTCACTCTTCAGGTGATAACCGGGAGCTACCTATTTGCATGGGCTCGTCCGGAATAGCTGGGATCGGGTTATGGAACCGAGGGGCTAGGTGAGGAGAAAAGTGTTTGGTAGCGGATCTTTCAAGAGTGCGGTCTCGGAAGCTGAGGTCTATCCTATTGCATAGGGAAATGAGAATCAAGGTCCGCTGGGAGCTCGCGGGACACCAACTCATCCGTGATGCGATCCGAAAGTCTCTGTCAGAAGGTCGCTACAAGTGCCTCATCGTTCCATTTGAGCTCAGAAGCCAAGGTGCGAAATTGTACCGCATATTGACCAACAGTCTGAGAGCCTTGATGTAGGGAGAGGAGACTGGAGGCTGCAGAATAAACCCAACCTGGCTCATCAAATATTTTCCGGAATGCGGCAACAAAGGAGGAAACATCCAGAAGGAGGGGGTCATCTTGTTCCCACAGTGGTGAGGCCCATGCCAGGACTTGCCCAGAAGGGAGCGATATGATGAAAGCCACCTTGGAACGTTCAGTAGAGAAAGCACCGAGTTGCACTCAAAATGGATGGAACATTGATTCAGGAATCCCTGACATCTCTTAGGGTCCCCATCGAACTTCTCAGGCGTGGACAGTTGCAGAGAGGAGGATGCGACTGACACTGGAGCAGGAACAGGAGGAATGGCCCCGGATGAAGTGACAACAGCGGATTGGGGACCGGATAGTGAAACCTGAAGGGAGTCCAGACGGGTGGCAATGCCCTGGATGCATTGAAGCAGCCTGGCCTGTTCGGCGTCATGTTGTTCGACCTTCTGAGCCAAGTGGAGTAACAGGTCCCGAGCGGAGGGTTCACCTTGGCCGTCTGAGGTCATGGCCAGAGTATGCTGTCACGAACAAGGTAGTTGGTAGGGCTTACCTGCTGGTATCTGCGCTGTTACGCAAGGAGGCACGGAGTCTAACCACGCCCCAGGTCTTCACCAGGGAACCCCGCAAGGAGTTTTGGACTTAGCTGCTGAGACGTGTAGGTCGCGGCCCTCCTAGGGGCTACCAGCGAGGTCTGGTGAACAATCGTAGTTGACAATCCGGGTTCAAAACCGTGCAGGCAACGAGGTACAGAGGAGTCAGGCAGGAGAGTAGTCAGGGAGTCAGGGGTCAGAGCCAGGATATCAAAAACAGGAACCAGGGAGAATCCGAGAGAGTGGTCAGACAGGCAGGGGTCAGAATCCAGAAAGGCAGCAGAATAAATATATACAATATATACTAATATATATATATATATATATATATATATATATATATATATATATATATATATATATATATATATATATATATACACACACACACACACACACACACAACACAGGAGCCAAGAGACAGGCTAGAAGACTAGATACTCTGGCACCATATTGATGCCAGAGTCTAGTTTAAATACTGTTGCCAGAACTGCCATTGGTGGGAGTGGAGGTCGGCGGTCAGCTGGGCAACGGAGTCGCAATGTTCGGGCGCATGGAACTTCCTGTCAAACCGGAAGTGATTGAGAACCAATGGTTTTAGAAAGGAAACATGGAAGGAGTTGTGAATCTTCAGAGAGGGGGGAAGATGCAATTTGCATGCGCCCGAACTTCCTGTCAAACCAGAAGTGACGTCCCGTTGCCTAGCAACGGGACGAGCGGCTGCAGGGAGGGCATTCGTTCCGGCACCAGGTAAGAGTGCGGGACGGTGCCTGACAGTACCCCCCCTTCTCCACTGAAAGTTGTGCAGACCTTGAGGATTGTTTCTTAATAAATTTGGCCAGAAGATGAGGGGCATGAAGATCCTCCTTAAATACCCACAATCGTTCTTCGGATCCGAAACCCTTCCAGTGGACCAGATACTGGGGGCGCCCATGGAAGGTACGGATATCCAAAATATGTCTGATCTCATATTCATCACTGGTGGTAGTTAATAGAGGCTGAGGTGAAGAGGTCTTATGGGAGAATCTGTTGAGAACCAATGGTTTTAGTAAGGAAACATGGAAGGAGTTGTGAATCTTCAGAGAGGGGGGGAGATTAAATTTGTAGGTTACTGGGTTAATGACCTGTGTCACCGGAAAGGGCCCGATGAATCGTGGGGCAAGTTTCATAAAAGGTACCCAGAGTCTAAGGTTCCGTGTGGAGAGCCACACTTTGTGGTCAATATGGAGGATAGGAACAACTATACGATGGCTTCATGTCAAACCGGAAGTGACGTCCCCTTGCCTAGCAACGGGACGAGCGGCTGCAGGGAGAGCGTCCGTCCTGGCACCAGGTAAGAGTGCGGGACGGCGCCTGACACTCATCCAATGCTAACATAGCTGTCATGGCTTTAGTGATGCACTGTGCAACACACTGTGCTGGCTCTCATACTTGTCTGTGAAGAAAATGTTTGCACAAGGAACTTTTGTTTACAACTATGCTTATTATTCTTAGTCCCCTTCTGTATAGGACGTCTCTTAGGAATCATGGATTGCATTGGGGGAGTCAGTTTGCATTTGAAAATTGGATGCTGGACTACGTACTAATAATGAGGAGGTTAATGATGAAAGTGAAGATTGTATGAGGTGTCTATCCAATCTGCTGCTAGCTTATGCTGGACTGCTTGTTACTATCATCATCACCATTTATTTATATAGCGCCACTAATTCCGCAGCGCTGTACAGAGAACTCACTCAATCAGTCCCTGCCCCATTGGAGCTTACAGTCTAAATTTTCTAACATGCACACACACACAGACTAGGGTTGATTTTGTAAGCAGCCAAATAACCAACCAATATGTTTTTGGAGTGTGGGAGGAAACCAGAGCACCCAGAGGAACACACGAAAACACGGGGAGAACATACAAACGCATCACAGATAAGGCCATGGGCAGGAATTGAACTCGTGACCCCAGTGCTGTAAGGCAGAAGTGCTAACCACTGAGCCACCGTGCTGCCCAATATACATGATATTCTGTGTTTCAACTACTTGAACAAACTTGCTGCAAATTATGTAATAGGGAGGAGGTTCCAAGATGGTCAACATCCCTACCTATACTTTTTGTGGTGTCACAAAAGCTACAGATGCCTTGACAAATTTTGTCTGGGTTGAGACAAAAATATTTCCACACACAAAAGGTGTTTTTTTGCTTATGCACTTGAATTACAATGTGCTTATCATTGTACCACTGGTGACTGACTTACTTGGGCACAATCATCATCATCCTCTTCATTATCTTGTTCAAGTACAACACATTCATCATTTTCAGATCTAGAATTATCCTCCTCATCCTGTTCCACATTAGCAAGTTCCAAAGTAACATCCTCAATTTCTATGTCTAAATCATTACCGCTCATCCTCACATTTCCAAATGGTTGAGACATTTTGAAAGGAGGTTGCTCTATAATTACAGTGTCAGAATCTGAAATGTCAGACTCACATATAGCTTTTATGATCGAGCGACTCTAATGCCGCGCGCCCCTTCGGCTGATCTTACATTAGCCTCATAGCTGGAGTAAGAGTTCCGTCCGAAAAACAAGTATACTCCCACGGTTGTAGAGCTTGCTACGGTGGCAGCGTACGTTCAAGTTTGGCACGCCCCTACTTTGCATTGCCTACGTCCCGATCACACCCCTTTCTCATAGGCTGTAGTAAGTGACCTTTCCGTACGCTGCCACATGAAACAGGGCTGCCCATATTTGCTAGTTCTGGGCATGCGCAGATATGCTCAAAACGTATTGAATCAGGCCAAACATGTCTAAAATCCCAGAAATAGATGCTCAGGTTTGCACCCAAGTTCCAGGGATCTAAGGCGTCATCAAAATGAGGCCAGAACACACCACAAATTAGGGAACATTGTTCCCAGTGAAGAAACGCAGTATAGTAAACACCCTAGTGTGGACATAGGGTAATTGAAAATAGTTAAACAGGGGCATGACTGGAAATTATTTTGGTTAGAGACCAGTGGAGAGTTACATTGACAAATACTGAAGGAAGGTGAGGTGAAAAATCAGCATAATTGTGGGTACTCTGCATCAGTTTCTCTAAACAGATTCTTGTGACTTCAGGTAAATGTGCGACTTTTTGATGATTTCAAGTTCCCCAGTCTGTGCATTTCATGAGGAGCTTTAGTAGTAGGGTGTCTAGAACTAGACATGTTTTAAAATATCTCCGGACCATCCCCAATATGAAGGCCAGTATACCCACAATTGAGTACATGGGTAAATAAGCTCCTTGCTGTACCCACACGTGGCTATGGTGGGACTAATAATTTGGCGGTTAATCATTTTGTGGTCAGGCCATGACTGTACAGTAAATGGAAGTGTTATATGTTATGTTTAAACATACATTTGTATTATACAAAGTTTCATGTTAGTGTCCTTTTAATATTGAAGAGACTACCTTGTGGTGGGGAAGAGTGCCACAATGATGGGAAAAAAAAGTGGGAAACCTTACACATTGTCCTGGAAGATCAGATCCTTGAACTTACATTTTGGGGCTGTTTAATATTTAAATTTGAGCTGCATCCACTAATGTGCCAAGACTTACTGTCACGGTTTGGTATTTTGGACTCTGGATCTGTTCATAGATGTTGTGGGAACAGATCCTCGGGGAGTGAGAATATGGTAGTACACTGGTAAGTGGTAATGATAGCCTGAGGTTCAATAGATGCCAGATGCAGGATAAAAGTACAATCAGTGGTTTAATGATGACTGGATGAATATACAGGAAAGTCTTGATATATGTATATATATATACACACTAGGAGCGTAGTACAAGGTGGGCGAAGCCACCGGCGATATCATATGCAATATGAACAATCAGCATGTAATTAGATATGGCTTTGAATGCACAGTCCAGCAATAAGGTGGAAAGAATAAGGCAGCAGGTATATGGTATCACAGTAGAGCAGCCCACATCAGAGGAGAGATTAACTGTCCAGGTAGCAGTATATGCACAATAGATGCGGCAGGAATCAGGAACCAAATAATGCCTTAATGCTTTCAATAATACATGAACAGTTCAGCCAGAGAAAAGAACAACAAGCAGCTTGATGATACGACCTGTGGAGTGTCACACAGCAGAGATAGTTGCAGCATGAGCTGAATAGTCTGTGGAATAGTACACAGCAGAGACAGTTGCAGTTTGATCTGTATGGTCTTTAACAGCAACACAGCAAGGCACTGACGATCCAGGTGAGAGCTCACAGAATAGGTAGGAACCTAATCAGACTGGTAACTTGATCAACAGGCCCAGAGGAAAGGGAGGAAGTGCCTTTTCAAGTCTAAAGCCAACGCAGGAACCAATAGCAATCTTAATTAGAAGTAGACAGGTAATCAGTCTGCACATGTGCAGATCAGAACTTAGAGGTTTGAAGTCTGTTAATGAGACACCTGTGAGTGTCTCAGTCTTTGTCTGTGGAAGCCAAATGAGCAGCGTGTGACACTTACTTTGTAATTCTCACAGCATACTCATATAGAATATGGGATCAGAAAGAGCAAATCTTTTAGGGATGCTTGCAAGGTTCAGAGGCTGTGGTTGGAGGGTTTGATGCATTTATGTTAAAAGGAAAAGTTTCTGAAATGTTGTTCTCGGAAGGTGCAGGAGTGGGTGCTGGACCAGAAGCCCCAAACCCTGGAGGAGGCAGATGATACCTACTTGGAGACAATTCGGTGTTATTAGTGGTAAAGGTGAGTGAATGATCTTCTTGGTTTCAACTCACTGGGAGGGTCACTACAGTACAATGGACTAAATTCATCCTATCTTATTATTATTGCAGATCATTTGGATATCTACAGCTTGGTTGACTCCAGAATGCACAGCCAACCAGACTCATCCCACCAGTGTAACCAAATGTGGAGGTGGATCCTATGGTATTATCACTGAGTTCCTCAGATTATGACAGCCAGGGAAGTCAGAAGACTTTCTGGTGTTAGGAGTGGAATGGATGGATTCAGACAAGAAACTTGTAAAGCTCCATGTTTTCACGACAGAGATCTCAAGAGATCTGTCTAAGTAGCTATGGCACACAGAGTCAGAAGAAAGATCCTAGTTGTTCTAGATACTCCACCTGGGGGTAGGGTCCTGTGTCAGGGTCATGGACCAGCTTCTGATTGATGTGCCGTTAGGAAACAATATGTGAGAGATTATAGCATCACACATCGGGGGACATTGTACAGCATGCTGTCAGCTGACTGCAATGAACCAAGTGGGCATGGACCACATCCAACCACAACTTACTTAAGTGACAATGTTGTCAGAACAACAGAAGGCGACCCAGGCCACTGATCCCACCAAAGATAAACCGAGATAAAAGAAACCTTCCTGATAAAAGTAATCAACTACTAGTGCCCGAACAATATTGTAACTTCTTCATAGCTGGGCATTTGGGAATCAGGTGCACTCACTATCATCTGACACACAACGTCTGTAACTGATTATTTTTCAACAATTCCTGATGCATTTAGAGACATATAATGGAAGGAAAAATGTCCCGACACCCATCGGTGCTTTAACCCTTTCCCTGCTCGAGGACAGTGCCAGATTTACCATATAGCCTCATACATTGTTGTGCACGGGTCTCACCTGTTTTCCCATTTTCTTCTGTATCATGACTTGTAAGATTTCTAGTGTAGTCTTTCAGTGTATCATTGGCCATCACTGGTGCAATTGTATCTGGGAAAACAAAGAAAAGGAAACATTAACATATGGAGTCTTCATCCAGCACTTTGAGCTGATATATAAGAGATACATTTATGCAGTGGGGGCAGCCTCCACTGTACTTTGGTGATGAACCCAGTCTAACAGAGCTTCTAGTCTGCCACATCCCAGAGAATCTCATATGTAGGCGTGTGAAGGCGCTATATGAGTAAAGGTTAATAAATAATAGACAACTATTA